>NC_138026.1:110648467-110861118 GCF_964106645.2 Podarcis pityusensis | reverse complement strand
AAATCCACCATGACTTTCAGAACAAAGAAGAAAAGTACATCTTGATATGGTCATGCTGTTTTATCTTACTTTGCCCTGTTTGAAACAAAACACTTTACTAGTCACATAATGGATGTTGCTGCATCTCTTATGTCCCTCCTTTCATTCTAAAGCATGAGCAGAACTTGGGAAACAAGCACGGGGAAGAGCCACTAGCAGGAAAAAGGAGGGGACAAGCCTTAGCCTCTATCTACCCTTCCTTCTTTCTCAATCCTTTGTTCATTCTCAGGGTTCATTCTTACTATGGCAAGAGGGGAGTCAGGGTCTGCCAAACAAGATGTTGACTAGCATGATCAGCCAATATTTATTGACTCAAATGGTTCTGCATTTGGGCCCTTCTTTCAGCCTTCTTGCAACCAGGCTCTTTATTGCTTAGCTTCCTTAACTCCCAAAATTTCTAGTCTCTGCCTATCACTTCCGTGAAGTTTTAATTTCCCCTGAAGTGGCAGCTTTCCCTTTCCTCAGAGAAGCTGAATTAAAAATTGCTTTGTGTGCTTAGCAGCTTGAATAATCCACGTCGACCACTGTCAGAGGTTTCACCTTCACAAATGCACTACAGTGTAGCTCTGAATAGCAATGATAATCACATTACTGCTTATTTTCACTCTACTTTTTATGTAACTTTAGTAGTTCATAGATGACATTGAGGGCTAACACACTGCACTTCTTAAACTTTCTGTGTTTATAATTATTGGACAGAAAACAGCCGATGTCATAGTACACGTGTGCATGTCTTCTGGTTACAAAGTGTAGAAAAATGAGTTAATTAAAAGTGAGAAACGTTGGCAGGTAGATTTGTTTTTAAGCATCTCTACCCAGCTTTGCACAGTTCAGTTTAACTACATCAGTTCAGTTTTTGTATATTTGTACATAAACCTAAAACAAACTAAAACCCCAAAATAAATGCTAAACAGACGAGCAGCAGCAACTAATAGACAGCAGCTATCAGGAGTCTTACTGGGCAGGCTCATATTGGGAAATACAGCCTTTAAAATGCTCCGGTCTTGAACAACTTGGGACTATAAAGATCAAAAACAACATTTAAAATTGGACAGAAATGTGGATAACTATATTCTCAATATTCATGTAATGTGCTCAGTGCAGTATATCCTGTCAATCACATCATCAACGTACAGTATTGTGAATCAGTTAAAATTACCCAAACACTCTTCAAAGTTAGACCTTTGCTTAACATGTTACTACAATCTAACCTTGACATTTCAAGAGCATGAATCACTGTGGCAAGGTCATCTTTATCCAAGAAAGGGTATAGCTGGCACACCAACCATAGATGAGAAAAGGCACTTTGAGGTATAGAAGGCCATAGACGAAGGTGGAAAGAAAAGGATCTGCCATACTATGACCCTGCTTCTTACGCAGGAGTGCTTACCCCATCGACAAGCTCCTATCATCTTAGTCACCTGTAAGGTTTAGGACAAAGGTCAGCAACCTTTTTCAGCCGTTTGCCAGTCCACCATCCCTCAGACCATGTCGTGGGCCGGACTATATTTTTTTGGGGGAAAAATGAACGAATTCCTGTGCCCCACAAATAACCCAGAGATGCATTTTTAATAAAAGCACATATTCTGCTCATGTAAAAACACCAGGCAGGCCCCACAAATAACCCAGAGATGCATTTTAAATAAAAGGGCACATTCTACTCATGTAAAAGCACGCTGATTCCCGGACCATCCGCTGGCCGGATTGAGAAGGTGATTGGGCTGTATCCGGCCCACGGGCCTTAGGTTGCCTACCCCTGGTTTAGGAATACATGAATCTGAGACCTGGACCATTTTGTCTTTTTTTTTTCCTAGCGTTGCCACTTTCTGCATCACTCTGCCTTGGTCCAGCTCCATTCTTGCCAAAACAAAGCAAAAATGAAAATGAAATTTTAAAAATGAAAATGAAATACTCATGACTGATGGGTCAAATTACTAAACCAACTAGAACAGGTTATTTTCATCAGGTGAAAATGAAATGCATGTTTGGTAGCTAGAGTGTAAAGTATTATTGTTAGAGAAATTATTAAATAGGTTCTTCTTTACACAGAAATGTCTCTCTTGGCTCATTTTGTCTGGTAGAGGCATTGATTCAATTTAAAGATTTAACTCTGAGGGCTAGCATGCTCTTATTCAGATTTTATAGTAACTTAATTATTCTTTAAGAGAAGCATTGTATCCAGTAAAGAGGATATTTGCCGTCCATCAATAGCTGTCATCAGGGTCCAGGGATGACTTATTCAGGAGATAGACACATTTTCTGTATTAGGTTGAGCTGATGCATTTTAGAAATATACCTTAGTAATACAAGATACATTTTAGTCAACTTATTTTATCCCAGAGCTCTTAACGACTATTACGTGACTTCTCATTCTCTTATTCAAAACCCGATAAAGTTGCTTAGTTCAGAACATGACATAATCAAATAAGTTGTTATATTGGTGGTTCCTCTTATATGTCCCAACAGATGCTCAAGGAGAAGTAAAGAGCAGAGTCAGGAATCGGGCAGATCAGCTTTAATCCTTGTAATTAGGTCTGTAGAGTAAAGGAAGATTAGCTGCTGCATGCACACAAGAAGATGTCTAATTGCATCAGTATCATCGTAATCTTTGCCCAATCAGGCAATTGTCTTGATATACTTCACTTGAAATAGGATCATGTAATTTACCTAACCTTTCTCTCTCTCTCTCTTTCTTTTTTTAGCTCTGTAGAAAGTGTTTTGAAAACCCTCGTGAAAAACTGTAGACCGTAAGTACTTTTAACAACTTTCAAAGCCATTATGTATTTCTTGAAGAGAAATATTTTCTCTTTAAAGACTTAAATGGCAAGATAGCTCTACATGTGGGTAAGGGGGCATTCCCGTTAGCCTTTTATGGAAGCGGGGGAAGTCCTATGTGTTTATGGGGTTTTGCCATCAGCAGTGGGCAACAGAAGCCCTTCAGATACTGCACTTTTAAATTCATGAAGCTACTGGTGGAAAATAGAACACATGCATCCCTGAGAGATTAAATTGTGTAAGCAATTTTTAACCCCCCCCTCCCCACTTACTCAGTAGTGAAGACTATAGTTATTTGTTGTTAATAAATATGTCAGTTATGACATGAACATATTTTTGGTTAGAAGACTCCTTGTGTTAAGAACTACTTCTATCTCATTCATAAACAAAGTAGTTGGGTCAGGTTAATCTTAATCTGACATATTGTAACCCTTTCATGTAACTGTGCTGTTCCTTATATTTTTCATTCCCCAAGATGCATTCACATATAATGTGCTGTTAATTTTTCTTTGATACTATTATGCTTGTATATTTTATAGACGGAAATGCATTCACTGACATACTTAAAGTAAATCTTTCCAAATGAATTATATCCTCTCAGATCTTGTTTGGGCCACTATCTACCTTTGGGGCAAGCTAAACACTGGTCTCCAAAAAAGAGAGTCTTATTGTTCTATTTGTGTAGTTTGGGAACTAATGCATAAAGAATGTTGTCAGCATTGTATAAACCCGGCATACTGTTAATGACACAAACTTTTTTATAAAAAAATAATCTTTATTTATTTAAATTGCACACTTATACAAAGAATTTACAGTCTCATACTACAAAAAGAAAATTAAAGAAAAAACAACTAAGAAAAAAGAAAAGAAAATACAGAAAAAAGAAAAAGCAAATTTACGTACATTAAAAAACACTTAATCTTCCTAATTAATACTTAATTAAACACTTAAATATTTAACTGACTATTCTTTATTGTGAGATTATTTTTTACCGCCACACATTTTATAAGCAAAGTTATAGTCTTGCTTTCGCCAAATGTGTGGCTGTTGGATGGGAGCATGGCTTCTGGGCTCTGCTTGGGAGACCTGGCTGCACATCACTACAATCCCCTCATGCACTCTTTTAATGCATGATCTCTCTCTCTCTCTCCTGCTTCCAGTTCTCATAAGAACATCTGTTTTGTCCTTCTGCGTCAGGCCAAATGTCCATCTAGAATAGAAGCCAGCCAGATACCTTAGGAATGGCCACAGTCAGGCCATGCAAGTGATGGCAATCCCATCTTCTTTTGCCCCCTCCCTCCGTTACTGGTTTTCAGGGCTTATTGCCTCTGTACACTGAGGTCCTGTTTAGCTACCATGATCACCTTTCCTTCATTCTCTCCAATGCTGTTTAAAAAGACGCCTGAGCCTAGTGGCTTCTAGTGGCTGCACCTTGTGTCAGTGAATTCTATCCATCTGATTAAATATGTTGCTGAATTACCACTTGTGCATATGAGCCAACCCATCACATCCCTCTTTCCCTTTAGGTATTTCCCCGACAATGCAACAGCCGAGATGCTAGATGAATGGCGGCCGCTAATGTGCCCTTTTGATGTTACTATGCAGAAGGCCATCACTTACTTTGAACTGTTTCTGCCTACCACTCTTCCTCCAGAACTCCACCACAAAGGTTTTAGGTGAGTTGGTCTTAGTTACTTCAAGATGTTCTCACTGAACAATCTATTGCATGGAAGGCTTTTGAATAAATTATATATGTAATGAACTGCACCATGTACTTCATTGTAGAGTTACATTCTGAATGCCTGTTTGTAACAGGAACGATCTAATCAGTTTACCTGAGAGCTGATCTCCAGAATTAACTCTCTTACAATTGATACTCTCTCTCTCTCCCCCCCCCCTCTATATATATTCAATTAAAGTTCTAGTTCTTGAGTGGGAAGCAAATGAGTTGCTGATATTGAGCATCATTGCCTGACTCTTTTCTTTCTACAGCAAGAATACTGTAGATACCATTGCTTTTTATTGACTGATGTACCAACTCTAATAACTTGATTTGGGTGCAGAATCATATTGGAGCCCTAAGCCTTAAACAAACCAAGCCTTTTAATGTCTAGACTTTCGGTTCAGGCTCCAGTGCCTGTCTCCAAAGGGAGGTAAGGCTGTGCATTCGCTGGTAGCTCAAAACTGGCAAAATTCCCATTATCCCAAGTGCACTACTTTTTTCATATTGCAAGATGTGCTTAGGAAGGTCAGAGGCAGCATGAGAGAACTCTTGTTTGCCTACCCTACCTGTTCCTTGCTTTGTTCATGGACTCCCACAGTCCTGGAGCTGGCATTCCTTTGATTAAAGAGGTTCTGGTCATTGACATGTGTGAATAGATTTGGCATGTTTCAATTTGGCTTTCAGTTCCTGTGCATTTCAGTGCTATAATAATGGTGCCAAGGGTTAAAATTTCTAATGAATGGACTGTGGCTCTTTTGCATCTTTTTTTAGTTTGTCAGCAATGAAATACGAAGCAGGTTTAAGGGAACCATGCATTGATGCAAATATTTGCATGACTAGTTGCGTCCAAAGGTGCTTTAGGCTTGCATTTCTCAAACAGCATATCCCTGTGCCACTAGGCAAGCTTGTTTTGAATGAGGAGAGTTTCAAAAGCAGTTTGTGATGTGACATTGAGGCTTGCAATTCAAGGGGGCGGGAGAGTAAAATATTGCCTTAGTCATGCCCTAAAAGTTGGCCACACTTACAGAAGCTCATTGTATCTCAGCCGTGGCTTCTTGAGTGATCAGGATCTGTTCCCAGTGTACCTAAGCTGCAGACTTTGGCATAAGCATATTTTATTCTGGCTCCTTTTTCAGAATTTGCAGCTTCTTTATCAAGCAACTATTGCTAAAAGATTGGGGTAATATTTGTACATATGTGTACAAATATGTACACATATGTGTGGGAAGTAGTTAGAAGTTGATGGGCGGAAGCCTTCCCCCCAGTGGATTTCTTAGCAGAATATGTCTCCAATAAGTTTGAAATCTTGCTTAGAATCTCTTCTAAGAGGTTTTGCCTCTTTGCAGGAACAATGATCTCTGTTTGTAAATTGTCTCTTAGAAATCACATGGTAGGGAGTGGAGAGAACGAAATCAAGCTGCATGTGTTAATATAGATGCAGCTATGGAATACAGTCAAAAGTTGGATAGCGAACTGTACAGCTAGGCGCAATAGACATTCAGAAACTATGCTTCCTCATATTTTCTGCCTTCATCAGTTGAGACAGCACCATATTTATCTCCAAGCTGTTTCAGGCTGTCCTTGAATGTTCTCATTAAGTGGCTTCATATCTCAGTTGTTTCTCTTTGGGCTTATCACTTCAAGGTCATATTAAGCCACACTTATTAAAGTGCCTGTCCCCAGAATGCCTCCCCTCTGGACTGTGTCCCATCCTTGAGTTCCTTGCATAGCTTTATAAGTGGTTGCTTTCATCCTGATGGGTGGCAAACGCTGATAAGGCACACCCCATCATAGCAAACGTTATATATATTTGGACTTCCTACATTCAAGGAGGCTGCCTTTTCAATATGGACTCACTCTGTTTTATTGATATTATCTGTGTGTGTGTGTGTGTGTGTGTGTGTGTGTGTGTGTCAGTCATATTGTTTACCATACTTTGCTATTTTGTGCGTTTTGAGGCTTTTGCTTTGTTTTTAAGTCATATACTGAGCTTACGTTGTTGCTTTTTAGCTTCTAATGTTGACAGCACTTCCTTCAAAGTAAGCTCCCTTCCAGCCAGCAGGACTTAGTTCCAAGCACAGGGTTCTAAGGTTTGGGTAGAATAATGATTGTATGGAAAAGTGATTTTGTGCTGCTGGCATCTCACCTCTCTTTGAAGTCCTCAATCAATTTTACAAATCTAAAACTGTTAGTAGCACTTATACACATACAGACATACATACATACGCCACTTGTAACCTAGAAAACCCAACCCAAAACAAAACAAAACACCCTAACAGTTGTAACATTTCCCCATCTGATCACCAGAAGGCAGTTCTTACTTGTCATGGGTGACCAGACAGTGGCTATTTTGCAAGCCAGTCAGTTGACAAGTTCAGTATGCACTATAGATTTATGCTTGCTTGTTTATGAGCTTTGAGTTGCTTTAGGCATGTCACCATCTCTATAAAATAGAACATAAAATGACCTCTTTATGGTTAGTCTGAAAAAAAGTAATTCCCTTTCCTGAGTCTCTGAATACCAGCTTTCCCCTATCATGTTTTCTCCTGGTAGCCTCGCCGCATGGCTTGAAGGTGTGTTGCCGTTTGAGTTTCCTCCTTCAGATGTGATTGATTGTTGAGTGATTGAACATCACAATGGAATCTCCAGGCGGCACCTTGCCATTGCTTCAAACGCTCTGTGACCAGTAGTGGCAAATACTCCTTAATAGGCATGTGCCAGTGTCTTTAATATAGCGATGGGAGTCTGGAGCAGCTATAAAATAGTCAAATTTCAATTATCCAACTGTGGGTTTAGAAATGATTTGAGTGGGAAGGGGGACAACAGTACCAAGGGATAAAGCAGTATTGGGTGTTGGAGGCCACTGATAAAAAAAATGGCGTTTTCCGCAGGACATCTTTTGATGACATTCTGTATGAGACTAGGAAAAGTGCCTGAAACTTTCAGTCAGAGTCAGAAACGCCCATTTTAATTTCTTCTTCTTCATCCATATGCTCTCTAACTGGCCTTAAGCAAGCTGCTCTTAACAATTTACCACCTGCACTATAACTAATAATGACTGACATTGTGGGATGGTGTAATGATTTCTGAGATAATTATGTGTGCCATTTAATATTTATATAGCACTTCATATTTTGAATACCGAGCATTAATTGTTACTATGATTAGGGTGGGAGCAGTGTTTATTATTAAGAATGGGAATGATGAATTTGGCGTAGCAACAAATCTGTTTGCCTGATTTCATTGTCTTGCAGGCTCTGGTTTGATGAGTTTCTAGGCCTGTGGGTTTCAGTTCAGAATCTTCCGCAGTGGGAAGGAGTAAGTATTCCTGCTTTGGCTTCTTTCCCCCACTCCCCCCTGTCACCAAAGTGTTGCAATTGGACCAGGAATATTAGTTCTAGGGTGGGTTGTGCTTATTTAGGATTTGTATGTGCCCAGTAGTTGAATAAAGAAGCCCATCGTTGGTTGGGTTCTTCTTCCTGTTTACATTCTTACTTGCGAAATTTTCATTTTGTAACCTTTTTGTAATGTTGTTTTTCCAAGCTGAAAGTCAAAATCTAGGCCATTGAAATGGGTGTACTTTCTAATTCTTTCAGATCACACCAGTTAACTATGATTTTTTAATTTGCAGAGAAATCATATGACTCTGGCAAAGGGCTCATTTTTGTTTGCCATAAATATTATTGAACTGTCAGAGTTTTGTAAAGTAAAGCATGACTTCAGGCCCTTGAATTTTGTATTTCTCACATCAGCATTGTGTTAGCTTTCAAGCCTGGGGCAGATATAGGCTGCATGTGAACATCGGTTAAGTCAGGGATAGGCAACCTAAGGCCCGTGGGCCGGATTCGGCCCAATTACCTTCTCAATCCGGCCCGCAGACGGTCCGGGAATCAGCATGTTTTTACATAAGAAGAATATGTCCTTTTATTTAAAATGCATCTCTCGGTTATTTGTGGGGCATAGGAATTCGTTCATTTTCTCTCTCCAAAATATAGTCCGGCCCACCACATGGTCTGAGGGATGGTGGACCGGCCCACAGCTGAAAAAGGTTGCTGACCCCTGCGTTAAGCTGTGGTTTAGTATTACATGCACAAGCAGCAACAAGTCTTTGGTATGCACACCCCTTCCTCCCACATGGCCAGAAGGAGGAGTTTGGGAGAGTTTGCTTCTAGCTATGATTAGTTTCAAACAAGTAAATTACAAACCATGGTTCCTAAAGCTGGCTTGTTGAAATTAATCTTAGTATTAACCATAATTCTGCTCCCGAATTACATTTTATAATTTAGTATTTACAAAAGTATTTATGTATCACACACTTGCAAAGTGCCAGGACAATGTACAACAGTGTAAGTAAACACTTATTAAAATGACTGTCCATTCGAGAGACCTGAAAGTCAAAAGTGAGAATGTTGCAAGCTGCATATAACTAAAACTAGAAAGGGAATCTCCTAAATTTCTCCTCTTTTACCATACAGGAGGAGGAGGGAGTGCGGGCTAAGAGTGTTTGACACCCCACCCCCCGGGGCTAAAGTTGAAATTATCTTTTGATCAAGTACCCTTGCAATTTGGTTGGTTGAAACTTTTGGCCATGTGCTGTTAATCCCATTTTGTATGTACTGAAGTTCTCTTGTATGACCTCTGTTCAGTTAAGGGAAGAAGCAGGAACAAAGCTTGTACTGAAAAAGTTATCTGTGGTTTCTTTCTTTCCAGCACCTAGTCAACCTTTTTGCACGCTTGGCCACTGATAACATAGGCTACATTGACTGGGATCCCTATATTCCAAAGGTAATATCTAATATATAGAAGGAATAATATTAAAACAAGGATAACATGAGAATTGTTTGCTTGCTTAGTATAGTTTTACTTTACTGACAACCTCTGCCTATGTAGGTAAGAAGAGCAGGGCTGGATCAGGCCAAAGGCCCATATAGTGCACCATCTTATTTGCTGCAGTGGCCAGCTAGATGCCCCTGGAAACTCATAAGCAGGACATAAGAGCTATAGTCCTCTCCTGATAGGATTTGTATCCCTAAACATCTAGGGGGCACTAGGCTGGAGAAGGCTGATATATGGGGAGGAACTTTGTCCCTTCCTCTGTTTTGTTCTCCTGCCTGCTGCAAGTGTCTGTGACTCCCTAATTATAATTTTTAATTACCATCTCATTCTTATAGCTTGTGCTAAATTGCTTCTGTAAAAAGGCCTAGAGGCCTTTTAAGCCTTACTTAATCATAACAATTGTTCCATAGTTTTAAAACTCTTCTGGAACATATTAGCTTACTACCAAGCCTCTCTCAGGATGCACAGTAATGTAGGAAGCTTAAGCATGATATTTAGTGGCCACTGCTGAGAAAGTGGGTTTTTGCTTAGCTTTAGTTGACTGACTTGCAATGATAATTTCTGGAGGCACGGCGGGACTTAATTTTTTTTAGCAACTCATAAGCAGATGCTTTGCGGATGCTAGCAAGGGATGCAGCAGTGAGGAATTCCAAACCAATTTGTAGAGATGTGGACTTTCTGTGAAATAGCAAATGGTACATAAATTGAGGGAGATCTCAAGATGGCTCAGGTGGACAAAAGATTGTTCTGTTGAAATGAAGTTGCAGACACTTCCTTACCTGAAAGTTTTCCAGGATCTATTCTGAAAGCACTGTGCTAGTGCTATGCGACTTTTCTTACTGTAAGAAATACCAAACACCGTTCATAATGCATTTTGGTTATTTGATTGTGGAATTACTTTTTCTACAGATATTTACCAGAATACTGCGAAGTTTGAATCTTCCAGTGGGAAGCAACCAAGTGTTAGTGCCACGATTCCTAACAAATGCATATGACATTGGGCATGCAGTCATGTGGATTACAGCCATGATGGTAGGACCCTTTAATTTTCTCTACACCTTCCCTCCCTCTCCCCAGTTAGCCAAACACTGGTATTTAAGCAGGTTAATAATAATAATAATAATAATAATAATAATAATATCTTTATTGTCATTGCCCCCTTTGGGGACAACGAAATTACTTGACTGCTCCATAAAAACTCTAATTAATCAATACAGTATAATACAGCAAGGGAGATTAGATGACTTTCAAAGTCCGGGCTTCCCATTCAGGGCCGAGATCGCTCTGGAGAAGAAGCTGTTCTTAAGACGGCTCGTTCTTATCTTCATCGTCCTGTATCTCCGTCCCGACGGCAAGAGCTCGAAGAGACAGTGACCAGGATGCGATGGATCTTTTACTATGTCCAGTGCCTTCCTATGGCACCTTGTGGCATAAATCTGCTCTAAGGTAGAGAGTGGGCAGCCAACAATGCTCTCTGCTGCCTTAACAACCCTGCACAACCCCATCCTGTCCTGGGTAGTACAGCTTCCGTACCACACACATAAGCCATAAGTGAGCACGCTCTCAATGGCACAGTGATAGAAGGCAAGCAGCAGTTTGATGATAAATATTTTGGCTGCCCACAAGCTTGGGAATAAATAAAGTTGTGCTACATAACCAAGAGCTGGTGTGGCTATCTTCTTAAGGGAGAGCATTCTGTCCTGGGCTCTTACTACGTAGGTGATCATACTCAGTAATTAAGCCATGACCATGTAGCCGGAAGCATCCCAGGAGGCATCATGTCCTCTGGTTTGCCCAGGACCTCAAAAAAGCCCCAAGAGACACGTGGGATTTATCTCACTCCTGAAAACAACCTTTTCCTTTATGAGTGAAAGAAGAGAAGAAGAGTTTGGATTTGATATCCCGCCTTTCACTCCCCTTCAGGAGTCTCAAAGCGGCTAACATTCTCCTTTCCCTTCCTCCCCCACAACAAACACTCTGTGGGGTGAGTGGGGCTGAGAGACTTCAAAGAAGCGTGACTGGCCCAAGGTCACCCAGCAGCTGCATGTGGAGGAGCGGGGAAGCGAACCTGGTTCCCCAGATTACGAGACTACCGCTCTTAACCACTACACCACAAACCTCTTAATCACATACTGGTTTATAAATCAGTTTGGCAGGGCTGCTGGGGTCAGATAAAACTGCTTAATCTGATGTTGGCGAGGTGTCAGGTAGCTTCACAGATCTCTGTTGTAGATTATGAGAGCATACACATTGCTCTCTGGATGCTTGTGTGTTTAAAAAGTAGCGCTCTCACAGCTGATCTGACAGAGAGATTCCTAGGGGTCTGTTTGAAGGGGGTCCCCAATGGAATGCCAAACAGACACAGGCTTGAAGTAAAAACTAGGCTTTTATTGCTACAAGCACACAGAAAAATTACAGGAAGACTGCAACGTGATGTAATTTTATACACTTCGGTGCTACTGTTAGTCAGTCATACGATTACAACGAAACATTCTATAGCAGTTACAACCCACTTCGTGAAACCTAAGCCCATCAGAAATCTATGGCTCCTCTGCCTGTGCCTCCCCAACCTTTCATTACAATAATATGTGATTACATGTGATTCATCAGTGTCTTTCATTATTAACTTTTGACTACTTATCCTATTCTTTATTTATTAAATTTCCATACTGCCCTTTGTCTGAGGAATGCAGGATGGGTTATGATATTAAAAAAGCAAAAATATGTAACATAATAACAAAAAAAAAGAACCCCTCCCCCTGGAGTTTAAAAGGCCATAAGTTGTTTAATTAGCCAAAGTCCTGGGAGAGGCATAATGTTTTTGACTGGCTCTTAAAGATATCTAAAGAAGGCATCAGGTGAGCCTCTCTGGGGAGAACATTCCACCTTGTGGACCTTGTGGAGGGAGACACAATGAAGGGACTTAGATGATGATTGCAGGGTCTGGGTTGGTTCATATGAAGAGAGGTGGTTCTTAAAGTATTGCTTTGGTGAGCCATTTAAGGCTTTATAGGTCAGAACCAGCACTTTGTATTGACCCAGAAACTAATTGGCAGTCAGTGAAGTTGGGCCACGATTGGTGTTATATACTTAAAGTGCCAGGATTGGCGTTACATGAGCAAGTTGGCTGCTGAATTCTGCACCAGCTGAAGTTTCTGAACTCTTCAGAGGTAAACCCACATATAATGTGCTGCAGTAATCTAACCTAGAGGTTATCAGCGCATACACAGCAGAAGATAGGCTGTCTGCTAGCTTCCTCTTCCATTTATGTTTGATTAATATATCCATTTTTCAATTGACTTCAAGATTAAATGCCATCGTTCCACCTAGCTGATCTCCTAGCATTCCTTCAGTTGTTGCTATGGTTATTGTCTTCAGAGATTAATGATACATTCTGTCAATGTACCAGGACACCGGTTTCTCATCGTTCCTACCAAAGAACAATTTTTTCCCTACTAGGAAGGGTTAGTTAAGAGTTCATACACCAGTGTGATACAAAATGGAGTCAGATCAAAATGAAGTTTTCTGATTTGAACTAGAAAAAGGAAGTTTCTCCTTCAGATCCTCTGAATTATAAACTAGTATGAGAATGTTTTTGAATTTGTTTTAACTAGTACTGGACAGATAGGTCAGATACTTGTTTTTAGGGGGTGAATTAACAGGAAAACTACATACAGTACATTACATCTGTTTTGTGTGGGTTTTGGTGCTAGCTGCCCCACAGTGAACCTGTAAATTCCAGCCTTCCATTTTGGAAGTTGGAACTTCTGTAGTTCATATTTTGAAAACCTTTTGAGGGCACAGTTTAGATAACTGAGAAGGTTGGTTTCCCCTACACGTGATTGTCAAACATTATAAATATTTTGTGCTGGGTTTGGCTTTCCACCTCAGTATGTTCCCTGCTACTGAAAAGAACATGTTGCGACTCTAACCCTTTATTAATCCTTTATCTTGGGGCCCATTAAAATTTGAGTGGTTTATAACTGCATTTTGGCCCTGTTCGTGTTCTTTGAAGTTGTATCAAATAACTTGGTTTATCTTTGTTTCTGGACAGGGTGGACCAAGCAAGCTTGTACAGAAGCACTTGTCTGGGTTATTCAAAAGCATTGCCTCTTTTTACCATCCCTCAAATAACGGCCGCTGGTTGGTAAGGATTTATGTGTATATATACATTTATTTCTGATCTTGACATCAAGCACTTCAGTGTTTGTCTTGGAGTGGAATCTTAGTTCTCTTCATTTTCTTCAGCTACTGATGCATTGTATTCTGACTAGGCCATCTTATTTAATTGTACTAGTATAGCTGCACACCAGTTTTGTCTAAACCTGCTTTTACATTGAGTCAGACGTTGAAAATACTGGGTGGTATTCAACTAGGATTTATTTAGAGAAGACCCATTCAAATTAATGAACATGACTGAGTTGAGTTCCTTAATTGCAGGGGTTCTAATGTGAATAAAACTTAGTTGAACACCACCATCTTGGTGGAAAATGAAAGGTGTGGTCGTTGACTCCCAAAAATACAAAACTTTTAACCACTTTATTCACATACATTGTTTCCAAGAAGCTCTGGCTGCATCTATCCAGCTTGGCTACAAGTTACACTCTCAGCTCAATTGTCTCTCAAGGATAATCTGGCCATATTGCATGGAAAATAATTTGAATGTCCAAATAGGCCCTGGATATATATTTTAAGGGAATAGGATAAATTAGGCTTCTTGACAAATTGCCCAGAAATTGACTGATTTTTAATGCACTTAAGTGTAGAGAAGGCATAATAGCTTTTGTAGCTCTTCTTACTGCTGTGTCACTGAAATTGATTCTCTTGTCTTTTCTGTATGGTGGTAGAACAAGCTAATGAAGCTGCTTCAGCGGCTACCCAGTAGCGTTGTCAGAAGATTGCATCGTGAGCGTTACAAGAAGACGACTTGGCTTACTCCTGTGCCTGACAGCCATAAACTCACCGACCAGGATATAACAGACTTTGTAGAATGTATTATTCAGCCTGTTCTTTTAGCAATGTTCAGCAAAACTGGAAGCCTAGAAGCAGCCCAAGCTCTGCAGAATCTCGCACTGATGCGCCCTGAGTTGGTAATCCCACCAGTACTTGAAAAGTGAGTCCAAATAGGATTGGCAAAAAGTGGTTTAGCGTCTGTGTTTTAGATGGCCAAGAAAAGTGTTGCGTCCTTTCTGCAGCTGAAAAACTTGTCAAATTTGGCAAGGGAACATTGGACTGCTGTTGAGATGCATGATGCATTCCTCTTGCCTCTCTTCCGTTTTATGGATTTATTTTAAAAAATTATAATACTGCCATTCAAATATGGCAGCTTATAATTGCCACAAAACAGAGGATCGGCTGCAAATTTGAACAATATGAAAATTTCCTGCCGTAGGTTTTTTCATGTGGTCCCGAGTAGGAAGAAGTGCAATGCAACTTCATTTTGCTGATATTTAATGTTATTTTACATAGCCCGCACAGGGTTTGTTTGAAATTCAGTGTCTATATTTCATATAGACAAACTATAAAAGCTGTGTTGGTCTGCCGTAGTCGAAACAAAATAAAAAAATTCCTTCCATTAGCACCTTAGAGACCAACTAAGTTTGTTATTGTTATGACCTTTAGTATGCGTGTGCATGCACACAAAAGCTCATACCAATAACAAACTTAGTTGGTCTCTAAGGTGCTACTGGAAGGATTTTTTTTGTTTTGTTACAAAAATATACATCTGATTAGAGCTCCTGCAGGTGAAAATAATTTAATGTCTTATTTTCCAATGTGGAGCACTAAGATGTCAAGTGCATACAGCCAGACTGGTTGAGACCAAAGGCCTACTTTGTCCATCATTCTGTTTTCTGCAATGGTCAACCAGTTCCCTCTGGGAAGCCCACCAACAGGACATTGGGGGGGGGCAATAGTCCGCTCCCACTCTTGATCTCCAGCATCTGATCCTGGAGAGCTTACGCAGCAGAGGTCACCAACCTTCTTGGGCTTGCGGGTTTACGTTTGTAAACTGGACAAGCCGTTGTGGACACCATGCACATACCTGCTGGCTACCGTAGAATGCTTTTTTTTCCCAAGGCTAATGTTGAAGCCTCCCCTTTCAGTGTGAGGGGAGGGGATGCTTTGGGCACCAGGGAGTGCGTGTGTCTCTGTCGGGTGCTGCGTTGACTACCCTTGCTTATACAGTGGTACCTCGGGTTACATACGCTTCAGGTTACAGATTCTGCTAACCCGGAAGTAGTACCTCAGGTTAATAACTTTGCTTCAGGATGAGAACAGAAATTGCACAGCGGTGGCAGTGGGAGGCCCCATTAGCTAAAGTGGTATCTCAGATTAAGAACCGTTTCAGGTTAAGAACGAACCTCCAGAACGAATTAAGTTCTTAACCCAAGGTACCACTGTAAAGTCATCATGGCTAGTAGCTGATGATAGCCTTGTCCTTCATGAGCCCATCTAATCATCTTTAAAGTTGTCTCTAAAGTTGTGCTTTGTGGAGAAGTTATTTCCCTTTTGTCTGTCACAATCCTCCCACCTTCCAGCTTTATTGAATGACCCTTGGTTCTAACATACAAAGCTGCCTGGTTGAGAACTTATTTTGCACATTCTGCATATGGGCCATATATTTAGTTCAGGTGTAGTTGAGGGCCATAATGCATTGGTAGAGAAACTCCTTTGAATTTGGAAGGTCCTAGCCTTGATCCTCATCATCTCCAGGTAGGGCTGGGAATGCCCCCTTTCTGAAACTCTGGAGAGCTAATGGCAGTTATTATAGTTCATACATAGCTAGATGGACCCAGCGGACTGTATACGGTAGCTCCCTATATCACTCAAGGTAAAGGTAAAGGACCCCTGATCATTACGTCCAGTTGTGGCCAACTCTGGGGTTGCGGCGCTCATCTTGCTTTATTGGCCAAGTAAGCCGGCGAACAGCTTCCGGGTCATGTGGCCAGCATGACTAAGCCGCTTCTGGCCAACTAGAGCAGTGCACGGAAACGCTGTTTACCTTCCTGCCGGAGTGGTACCTATTTATCTACTTGCACTTTGACATGCTTTCGAACTGCTAGGTTGGCAGGAGCAGGGACCGAGCAACGGGAGCTCACGCCGTCGCGGGGATTCAAACCGCTGACCTTCTGATCAGCAAGTCCTGGGCTCTGTGGTTTAACCCACATCGCCGCCCGCGTCCCCCCTATATCCCTTCATGAGTAGAAATGCAAACAATTATTTCATTGATGCACTCTGTCACCATAGAAGGGAGCTCATCTAATGGTAATTTTTCTCTTCCACAAAAATGCATAGAACATACCCTGCACTGGAGACTTTAACAGAACCTCACCAACTCACAGCCACTTTAAGCTGTGTAATTGGAGTAGCTCGTAGCCTGGTATCTGGGGGCCAGTCATTTCCCGAAGGTCCAACGCACATGTTGCCTCTGCTGATGAGAGCGTTGCCTGGTGTGGATCCAAACGACTTTAGCAAATGCATGGTGAGTAAACTCTCTTCCACGTATGGTTACGGCACAGTCAGATTTTTCCGCAGCTTCATTGCCCTGCCCCCATGTGTCCTGTTGTCATATTTCAACCCCCCCCCTTTTTCCAGGCTCCCACTTCTCCCCCTTGTAAGGACCCCTGACCAGCTCCGTTCTAGGGGTTGAAAGGCACAGCTCACATAGCAGTGCCCAAATGAGTGCAGTTTGGTGGCTTGTATTGTAATGTAATAAAACTATAAAAGAATGCATAACTCTCTGGTGGCTTTGTTTTCCCTTACCTATCCACTCTGCCTAAGTGTTTTTAACATTGTTGGAAAGAAATTATAAATAGTGGTTGTTCAGGATATGGAGAACAAGGAAGAAAAATGATACCTAGTGGGCAGCTATAGCAAAGGACTACCACATTTTATTTTATTTTTGGTAGTGCAGGGGGTGGGACTACCACATGTATAAAATATAAATGTGTAAAGTAAATCTATATAATAAAAGGTGATAAATTACTTGCCCAGGCATGTTCCATGTGTTATACCAAGCAAGTGTTTAAAAGACTCTGGAAATTTAAACTAATACACACAAATATGAACAGAGTGCGGTTCCTACAAAATATTCAACGTAATAAGACATTGTGCCAGACATCTTTTTGTAATTCATCTTGCAACCCTCTTGTTTGATATGGACATTTGAAATCGGGGGATCCCATACTCATCCTTTGTTGTCATATGTGCAGCTTTTGTGCTCATTTACCTTAAAAAGGAATTGTGGTATAAGGCAGCAGGAATTCAAAGTAAGCATTCACTTATTGTGGTGCGAGGCATGTTACCTCACACATGAGGTTTAGGATGCGTGGGCAGACGTTTTGACCCAACCCTGATACAAGGGTTTGCCTTACCGCCTATTTCAGTTTTTCACATTACAGTTCAAAAAACAAACATGCTGTCTTTCAGTATAAGTGATTCACACTGAAACTTCCTTTGCATCTTCCAATAGATCACATTCCAGTTTATTGCAACGTTTTCCACTCTTGTGCCTTTAGTAGATTGTTCATCTGCACTACGAGAGAGAAATAACCTCACAGAGGTAAGGTGTTAAATGGCTAATATATGCTGTTTCTAGTGTTCTTTAGTGTAAGAAGCTCTTGGCTAATATATGCTTTTTTTAAGTATAAGAAGCTATTGCATGTTGAACTGTTTAAAAAGATGTTAAAGTGTAAATATGAGAGGGGAAAAGATGTTTGTATAAGTCAAAGCCCATTTCAGGAAAGGGGAAATAATATTCTTTTGTCTATACTTCACAAGCAAAAAATATGCTTTGCACCTTGAAGAATCAAATTACATATATGGCCCAAATTTGCAAATGAAAGTTTTTGGTTTTGTACAGTTTTTCAATTCTGATCCCAGGATTTGGAGTTTTAACCTGTTTGACAAGAATGAGGATTGTGGCTTGGGTAACTGAGGGGCAGAATGTTTAGAAGACGGTATAATGATTTTTTGGAGAAAATAATAATTTCATAATACTGTATTTTGATGGTTCTGTTCTCGTCTGAGTCTATGGCCTAGCTAAACTAAAAGGGATATGTAAGATCATTCTCAGGTTTCTAGCAGCTTCCTGGAAAGTGTATCATAGTTTGGAAGGACTGGAAACTAAAGTATTTTATTTCCTGTTGTGCCCTGACATCATAGGTGGAGAGAGAACTGTGCTCTGCTACTGCTGAATTTGAAGATTTTGTACTGCAGTTTATGGACAGGCAAGTTGTGGTGGGAGACAGTATACTGGTGATGTGATAACTGCCCTGCTGGCTTTCCAAGTGTTTCTCAACTTAGTCTTGCCCATCGGATGTTTTCTCCTAATTTATGTTCCCAACTCTATTGGTGACAGGGCAGATGAATACATAAATGCTTTTAATAGTACCTGGCTACATACAGAGTAAAGATAAAGGGACCCCTGACCATTAGGTCCAGTCGTGGTCGACTCTGGGGTTGCGGCGCTCATCTCGCTTTATTGGCCGAGGGAGCCGGCTTACAGCTTCCAGCTCATGTGGCCAGCATAACTAAGCCGCTTCTGGCGAACCAGAGCAGCGCATGGAAATGCCTTTTACCTTCCCGCCAGAGCGGTACCTATTTATCTACTCGCACTTTGCCATGCTTTCGAACTGCTAGGTTGGCAGGAGCAGGGACCGAGCAACGGGAGCTCACCCTGTTGCGGGGATTTGAACTGCCGACCTTCTGATCGGCAAGTCCTAGGCTCTGTGGTTTAACCCACAGCGCCACCCGCGTGATGTATGTTTAAGATTAAACATTTTAAACCATATTTTAAAAATTGGGGGAAATGATAAGTTGAAGGATTCACAGACTGCTTGTTCTTTAGGCTGGTGCTTGTGAATAGAGGGAGAGAGTGTTGATTGCGGTGCATGAATGTTCTTATGAAGGGGATTGCAGGTGTAGAACCAGCAAGGTATGGAGAGAGGCAGGGAGCTCAAGTGGCAGAACTGCAACAGCAAAAGCCATGAGCTTGGATATATCTTGCTACAGCATCCCAGTGCCTTTCTCCAGGGCTGTTTGCAAAATGAGTGGCTGTTCAGCTCTTCCCTTCCCCCTCAGTTTTCTGATTTGGCACTGCGCACTTTGAAGCCTGCAGCCAAAAACATGATACTTTTGTGCTTCTTTAGCCCAGTAGACACTCCTGTCTTTTCTTGTGGCAGATTTCTTCTGCTTCCTTGGTTTTTAGATTTCTTTGAAGATGAATCAAGCACTGACTTTACAAGCCAGGCAAACCTATTATGCAGACAGTGTGTGGAGAGACATCAGTGATGGTAAAAACAAAACAAAATCCTAATATTTTTTCTTTGTCTTTTTATTGTGCAGGTGTTTTGCGCTCATAGAAAGCAGCACACTGGAGCAAACAAGAGAAGAGACTGAGACAGAAAAGATGACTCATTTGGAGAGTTTAGTGGAATTAGGCTTGTCCTCAACTTTCAGCACAATTCTCACACAGTGTTCGAAAGAGATATTTAAGGTATGTGTCACCAAGAGTTGGAAGAGTGTTCAACTTCTTTGCCTCACTTTTTTTTGTAAAACAAAAGCTTGTGGAACTGTAGATGGTTTCCCTGTTCTGTGTTTAGGGAAGGAAGTACATTAAAAGGCCAGTGTAGATGTTCATTTGCTTAACCTGCAATTACAAAGCACTAAAATTGTAGCACACAATTAAAGCAGAATATACAATATGGGTTCCCAAGATCTACTTGGACATGCTTAGTTGGGGACAGAGGGTGGGTTACTTCGCTATTTAAAATGGCACAACCTCATACTGTACCGCAAACTACTTCTGAAACATGTGTCAGTTTAAAAAGAGGCATGCCAAGCAGCATGGAAGGAGAATGACTATTTGAGACATACAAGCCAAAAGCCCCCTTTGACATTCAGAATTAATAGCATAGTTCTTCAGATCTGTGCTGATGTTGTTTTCTATGCCAAGAGTGGACTTTGTGATGTCACAACTCCATGACTTTTTTTGTTTCTTTTGAAGCTTGATGTTAAGGACCTAGTTCCATTAAGATGATAAACCTGCACCTGGGCTATAGAACCTTCTTCCTTTGTGACATTCTCCGTTTCGGGTGTGGAGGCCATGTTTTTGTATGGAGGAAATGCATCCATTTGAGCTCTCACCTGCAATCTGAAGTGGTATAACCTGGACACAGGATTATCACCTTAGTGGAAACTAGAACAAGGAAATGCCTGCTTCTTTCTGACTTAAATAACATCTAGAACATGGGTAGGCAAACTAAGGTCTGGGGGCCGGATCTGGCCCAATCGCTTTCTAAATCCAGCCTACGGACGGTCCAGGAATCAGCATGTTTTTACATGAGTAGAATGTGTGCTTTTATTTAAAATGCATCTCTGGATGCATATAGGAATTGGTTCATTCCCCCCCAAAAATATAGTCCTGCTCCCCACAAGGTTTGAGGGACAGTGGACCTTCGGCTCACAGGCAGAGGTACCTGGCCTCCCCCGAGGCAATTGAGCGAGATACTGTGTTTACCGTCCGTCTGCGACCCCGGCAGGCTAGGTAAACAAACCCAGCGATTCTTCTCATTTGTCGTGAGAAGAACACACCCTCTGCTTCTCTGCTTCTCTCTCCCTCCCTGCATTCTCCCAGGGAGGAGAAATGAGACAGACAGGAGTCCTTTCTACATGTTTTATTCCTGTCACTCAACAGTACATAGAAATGCGACTGCACCCTTCAGTCTCCATCAGAAGAGTCACGACACTCCTCCCCTGTACTTCCAGTACAGGTCATATGACACACTGAGCTAACATCCGGTGCTCAGTACAGAGAATAGGCTCCACCTTTTCTCCAACAGTACATCTGCAAACCTGTTTTGCATTCCAGCCATCTGGAGCTGGCTTTTGCCTTGGTGCTTTTACCTGACATCCTCCCCCAAAAGCATCAATTGGCAAAACATGATCCAGAGAAGAGAACAAACAGTTGTTATACATATAACAGTCCCCTGTTGTTTCAGTTCCACCCTTGGAACTCCCCACCACTGGTTTCACCAGTGTACCTCTCTGGTTGTCTGGCTTCCAAGGAATGAGTGCTTCTGCATTACCTTGGCTAGCTACTCTCTGTTGTGTCTTTGTCTCTGACTTAGACACTGCTTCAACCTGCTTTGAGTTGTTAACAATAGCAACACATGCAACAGCTACGTTAGCAAACTCTTTTGAGTACCTCTTTGATGGTACACCCTTTGTAACTCTCTCAGACCTGCGTATGAGGTTCTGATCCTCTCTGCTCACTGGTTCAGTCTCAGGACTCTTTGGAGAACCAGTTCCAATAGTAAACAGTGGTTCATCCTTCATCTGTGAAGGCCTATCTATTGTGTGAGATTTACTCTCAATGACTGTTACAACTGAACTCTCTGAGCTATCACTGTCATCGTCGGTACCACTGTAATCTGTGACATCAGAAAAATCATCATCATAATCTGAATCGTTTCCTGTGGGAAATGTGTGTTCTACAACCCGCTCTTGCTCTGGAGCACTCTCTAGGAACTTTGTGAGAATCACCTGACCAGATTCAGACAAAATTACTCTGTAGAGACCCTTTTCATATCCCACAAAAATGCCTCTGGCATTCTTTACTCCACCTGGAGCTTCTGTTCTCACATGAGACCCGAAAACCTTAAAATAGGCAACAGAAGGTTTTCTATTGAACAGCGTCTCAAAAGGAGAACATCCCAACTCTGTTGAGACCTTTCTCAACCACACATGAAGATAGGACGCTAGCGATTCGGCCCAATATTCATGTGGCAAATGTGAACTCAGCAATTGCGCATTCATCCCCTTTTGCAATTCTTTGTTCACTCTAACACAGACCCCCCTGTTCCACGCTTCTTGCGAAACTGCAACTTTGTGGTCTATCCCTTTTCCATCCAGGAACTTCTGAAACTTCTGTAACAGAAAAACTTGCTTGTCATCTGTGAAAAGACAATCAATGTTAGCATCATGCATACTTTTAACCTTGTCACAAAACTCCTGAAACTTTTCTAAAGTTTCTTGCGGTTTCTCCATCATATAAACCCAAGAATAATTAGTGAAACAATCCACACACAAAAGGTAATATCGTGCACCGCCTCTAGATGGTTCTAGAGGACCAATCACATCAGCATACACCCGCTGAAATGCTCTGTCGACCTTCTTGGTCAGCTTCCTGGTGCTCACACTGGTCACACTTGCAAGAGAGATTTCGTTAGAAACAGAAGAATTACATTTCATGTAATCACTTTGATCAAAAGTCAACAAATACAGTCCATCTTTCTCTTTGGCAGTAAGAAACAGTTCTCCATCTTTGTAGATCTTGCAGCTTTTAGCATCATAGGTCAGTTTCAGTCCTTTCTTTGCAATCTGCGACACGCTCAGCAGATTAAATCTCAGTTCTGGAACCAGGTAAACATCACTTATAGTCAAGTTCAGACTCTCAAGATACACAGTCCCAATTCCGGTTGCTCCCAGCTCTTGACCGTTGGCCTGTTTCACAGTGAAGCTTTGCTTCTTCAACGTCGAAAACAGTTGTCTGTGCGGGCACATATGAACCGTTGTGCCCGTGTCAATTATGAACGAGTTCCCAACATCTGGCGTGGTTCCTTTCGCCATCATAGCCTTTGCAGGTTTCACCTGGCACTTGGAACGGCTTTTGCCTGACGCCTCAGGCTTCGTAGAGCTGCTCTTTGCTCTTCTTGACTGGCGCGGCTTCTTACAGTTTCGCTGTAGATGCCCAGTCTGTCCACAATTGTAGCATCGGACAGCACTCAATGCTACTCCATGCTCTCCAGTAGCATCAGCAGTGGGGGAATTAGAACTCTGTTCTTCCCTCCCCCTGTCTTTCACTTCCAGTGCAGCAAGTCTGTCGTGTTCATTCAGGACCACAGCACACACTCTCTCCGCGGTCAGCTGCGCGGCCGGTAGGGAACCAAGCTGACTGGCAACAACCTTGTAGGTGCGGTTAAGGCTGTTTATCATCATGAAGCAAAACACTTCCTCCTGAAGACGGAAATTGCGTTCCACCATCTGTTGACGCAGAAACTTCATTTCTGTCAGGTGCGCTTGAACATCTCCATCAGGCGCAAGTCTCAGATTGGTCAATTTCTCAAAATACAGCAACGCTGAAGAACCAGCATCTCTCTGATGCGTTGTACGCAGCGTGTCCCAAACCTCTTTCGCATTTTCTAAATGCTGAACATGCACCAACTGATCATCTGAGACACACAGAATTATAGCAGTCCTGGCCCTTACATTCTGTGACTCCCAACCTCTGGTTGGTGCTGCAGGGATGGGGTTTTCAATTACATCAAAAAGCCTCTGATTCTGCAGCAGGGCCTTCATCTTTACAGACCAAGATGAATAATTGTCATTGGTTAAGGGAGGTGGGCAAGGCAAACCTCCCCCTTTCTTGGCATCCATCTTGAAGCCAAGCCTCCAGCTCACACTGTCAAACAAACTGTAAAATCCAACAGTTGTTTTTTCCTTTCTCACGCAGCAAACTGCAAGTTGTTTACGGTCTTTTGCACCTGGCAGCTAAACTCTGGCTGCTATGAAAAGTCCCTTCCAAGGGCACGTGAACTTGTAGCCAAAACATTCTCTGGTTTTGTTTCACTTTCCCAGGCTCACACTCACAGTCCAGCCCCTTTGCCAGTAACTTTCCAACTTTCCGTTACTTAGCAACAATGCATTTCAATAGGACAGTTTATCAACCACAAGAATTTGTGGAATGCAGGCTTCAGCCTTCAAGCTGCAGGCCTCTTCCTCCCGGAGCTTTTGTTTTCTTTGAAACGCAGCTCCGTGAACCAGTGAATTAATCAGACTGCGTTCACACTTTTAGCCTGAAATGCAGCATACCTTGAACTTTGTTGCTCTGGAAAACACCTCTTCTTTCCACCAGCTGTCTGTTGAGCCTCTGGCTTCTTTCAGACGCTTCTCTTCCTCCTTGGAGCAGAGGAGGACAATCCACCAGCCTCTCATGCAGATGTCCGATGAATCGAAACCATCCGAAGGCTGCCATATGTTAGTATCTTCGGCTCGCAGGCAGAGGTACCTGGCCTCCCCCGAGGCAATTGAGCGAGATACTGTGTTTACCGTCCGTCTGCGACCCCGGCAGGCTAGGTAAACAAACCCGGCGATTCTTCTCATTTGTCGTGAGAAGAACACACCCTCTGCTTCTCTGCTTCTCTCTCCCTCCCTGCATTCTCCCAGGGAGGAGAAATGAGACAGACAGGAGTCCTTTCTACATGTTTTATTCCTGTCACTCAACAGTACATAGAAATGCGACTGCACCCTTCAGTCTCCATCAGAAGAGTCACGACACTCCTCCCCTGTACTTCCAGTACAGGTCATATGACACACTGAGCTAACATCCGGTGCTCAGTACAGAGAATAGGCTCCACCTTTTCTCCAACAGTACATCTGCAAACCTGTTTTGCATTCCAGCCATCTGGAGCTGGCTTTTGCCTTGGTGCTTTTACCTGACAACCGGCCCCCTGCTGAAAAAGTTTACTGACCCGTGTGCTAGAATGTAAGGGGAAAATCACACTGTAGCTTGATTTAAGACAACACCAGACTTAAAATTAAATGCGTTGTATTTTCTTTATTCCCCCCCCCCGAGGGCATAGGCCTTCTTCGTGTATCTTTTAGCTCCTTAATAAGCAGCTTCATCAATATGTACATGACTCCTGTGTTCTGCCTTAGGAAATCAAATGGTTCTTAAGCAAGCTTTTATTATTCTTTCCTATCTGCTAAAGCTGATGGACTCCATGGTATTCTGAAGGGTGGGTGACTTCCCTAAGTCACCTGCTGGACTTGCCTAAGCTGTCTCCATATCCCTGGATGCTTCACAGACCTATTACCAGCACGTTTCTTTTAATCATGGGTGGTCAATCTGTGGAGGAGGCAGTAGGTGAAAGTGGCATGCCCAGAGAAGAACTATTGTGTCTCCCTTAGTCATATATCCTGCCTTTCTAGCACTGTGCTGCTGCCCCAAGGAACCAGGAGCTGCATGTTCCCTGTATATTATACAAGAGCAGAACTATCACATTAAGTGTTTGACTTGCGATGCCCTTGCCAAAAGTGGTTTGCCACATGGCGTTGGTGACCACTTGGTTTCCTTATTCCTTTCTGGTTTTCTCATCATGATGGAGACTGAACGTACAGTGGATTCCACGTAGCTCCTCTGCCTGCATTGTGAGAGTGCCATCAATTATATATTTAAATCAGAATATCTATCTATCTGACCATAAAGTGATGTTTCCTACCTGGATGATTGAATTGCACTTTTTCTTTTGTGTGTTTCTCTTAGGTTGCCTTGGAGAAGGTTTTCAATTTTGCCGTTTCGAATATATTTGAGACGAGAGTAGCAGGACGGATGGTGGCCGACATGTGCCGAGCTGCCGTGAAAGTGAGACCTTATTCTTTCCCTCCTTTCAGCCTTTCTTGGTTGAGATGCAAACCAAGGAGTAACCTTAGCTGCTCTGTTTTTGCTGGCCCTGGGAATATTTGCCAGTTCTCTCTGTGCTTGTGGGCCTTAAATTGCACATTATCTTACCCAGCCATTCATGCCTTCCAGAATCAAGGCCAGTAATCAGAGGCAGATTTCTAACTATTGCTGTAGGATGCTCATTATCTTTAAAGCATACAAACTTCCATGCTTGCAAAGAGATCTTAATGTAGAACTTGATTCTTTGTGACATTTCAGTGCTGTCCTGAGGAGTCTTTGAAGCTCTTTGTACCCCATTGCTGCAGTGTTATAACACATCTTACTCTCAGTAAGTGTCAATGATTTTACATTGTTTTGTGACTGGCTTGTGTTTGACTGTTTATAATGTGGTTTGTTTGTTTGTTTGTTTGTTTGTTAATTACTGCTATCTGGAGGATATTTTGCATGTTTATATTTCACTGTTTTCCCAAGCTGCTCAGGGCAACATACATGGCTCCACCTGCTATTTTTATTATCACGACAACCCCTGTTGTAAGCAGGTGAGGATTCGAAATCTCCAGTGGCCCGTGCTCACCCAGTGATCCAGGTGACCCACTGGGATTTTTAACATAGATCTCCCCATTTCAAATCCAGCACTCTAACCACACCTGCACTCTGGCAACATTTACGTAATGTTTTCATGTGCAATTCCTTCCTAACTTCCCTGGGATCTAGTGATGAAGGGCAGTATATAAACAAAACAAATAAATACTTTGTTGTTGTTGTTTAGTTGTTTAGTCGTGTCCGACTCTTCGTGACCCCATGGACTAGAGCACGCCAGGCCCTCCTGTCTTCCACTGCCTCCCGCAGTTTGGTCAAACTCATGTTCGTAGCTTCAAGAACAATGTCCAACCATCTCGTCCTCTGTCGTCCCCTTATCCTTGTGCCCTCAATCTTTCCCAACATCAGGGTCTTTTCCAGGGAGTCTTCTCTTCTCATGAGGTGGCCAAAGTACTGGAGCCTCAGCTTCAGGATCTGTCCTTCCAGTGAGCACTCAGGGCTGATTTCCTTCCAAATGGAGAGGTTTGATCTTCTTGCAGTCCATGGGACTCTCAAATAAATACCAAACTACTGTAATTCCAGAAGATTAGCTGAGTATGACTGTAGCTAAAGCCAAAAAAGGGTTCTCACGCCTTTTTTTTATTTTACGGTAGCAGATTATTGGATGCTGCTTCCTGGTCCTGCCTTACTGGCTTGCAAAGGGAGCATGGTTGGGACCTGCTCTTTCGACGCACTTCATTTGTTTCAGTTTCAAAGCAGCATCTGGGCAAGGAAGAGATTCGGATAAGCTGTTCCGCACTTCTTGCCTCAAACCCTTATCTTTGCTTCACAGCGCTCCTGTCATGTGTGCACCACATGGCAGCAAATGTGTTTGTCACTCAGTTTATATGCTGGAGAAAGCTGTAGCCATTCCCAGCTCCTTAATTCATGTACCCATTCCATCACAGCATCCCGTTGCGTCGGAAGCAGTTTAGTCATGCTGGCCACATGACCCGGGAAGCTGTCTGTGGACAAACGCGGGCTCCCTCGGCCTGAAAGCGAGATGAGTGCCACAACCCTGTAGTTTCCTTTGACTGGACTTAACCGTCCAGGGGTCCTTTACCTTTTTACGCCTTAATACACAGTAGGAAACACGTTAGACACAAGTGCTTTGAAAGCCAGGCAAACCTGGCATTACAACCAAGTATACCTTTGACAGAGAGTTGCAAGCCAATCTTGGTCCCAGGGCAAGTGTACTTGTGTGCTACATGTAGACGTGAGCACATGTTTGTTGCATTCATAAGCAACAGTTTTTGAGTAGTCCTTAGTCTCCCACCTTTTTAAAGTTCTCATTCCCCCCACTCCACCCGCCTTCTGGGCAGTGGAAGAGGGAAATTCAACCTAATGGGGGTGGGGGCGGGAATGCATCTGTTAGGGGGCTTTGTAGGAAAGAGAGACTTCAGTACACAAATTAAAACCAAAGCTATCCACACAGAGTCTTTGCCCAAAACAACCATGAGTTTTGCCAGCAACAGTCTTAGAGCATCTAAGCCCCTGAAGTGCCGGCACTATTTTGTATTTTGTTTTTTACTATTATTATTATTATTATTATTATTATTATTATTATTATCCCTTTTATTGGCATCACATACAACATCCAAAACAAATCAATACAGAATTACCCCTTCCCCAGTGGCACAAAACATTTGCTAAAAGTAATGAGGCAGAGCAGTCTGTCGTCACATCTCATGGTCTCCCGGGAGATCAGACGTCTGCAGTGTATTTCGACGACAAAAAACCAAATAGAGATATTTCGCCACTAACTTGGTGAGCTCCTGATCATTCCCCAGTAATAGAAAATGCATGACCTCTGACTCTGGTTTCCATTTGAGGATACAGAGTTGATCTAGAAATTGCTGGCGGAGATCAGCATATAGTTTACAATTGAGAACCACATGTGTAAGGGTTTCCACCAGGTCAGTTGTGCAGTTTTTATTAGTTTTATCAGCTTTTGTCTAATGACTAATGCTTCAGCTGAGTGCTATTATGGAAGACAACTGAGAGCAGGAAAGGGTGCCTTTAACTGGGTTTGTTCAGTTTCTAAGGTTTGAGTTGCCATTGTCGTGCCTGCGGGCACAGTGGTGGCCTTGAGGACTTCACCTGATTTCTGTGAATCCTGTCGCTGTCCTCTTTGTTATGAGGCAATGAGTGTGGCTACCTCTTCCCCTCACCGCAGAAAGTTCATTTTGCTGGAGGAGGAAGTTGGGGCAGAAGCCAACACTCATTCTTTTGCTTTTCTAGGCTCGGATTAGTACCTAAGCAGACTGAGAAAGTAGGGAGGGAAAGGGATCTGGGAGACAGGGGAAAGGAAAACCGGGGTGGGTGGGATGAGGCGTTGGAAGTGTGGTGTTGCCGGAGTCACAAAAAGAATTGCTTGTATGCCAGAGAGAAAGTGACTACACATGCCGGATCCAGTAAAATGGGTCCTTTTGAAGATTTGTGGGGGGTTTTCTGCACACACTCTGGCAAATCAAATCACAGATCACATCAGCCTTCATTGACTTAACTGTACAAAAATAATAATCACAAATTTAGTGCTTTCCAGTGTTTCTAGCTTGTTCAAAAACATTGATTCAAGGCGTATAACCCACTGCGGGAGGCAGTGGAAGGCAGGAGTGCCTGGCGTGCTCTGGTCCATGGGGTCCCGAAGAGCTGGACACGGCTAAACGACTAAACAACAACATAGCTATAATTTTTACAAGAGATCCCCTTAAACCACCATCACATCACGTGTTGCCTTTGGATCCACATCTCTGTTATGTGATTTGTTGGTGGGCTTCTTTCCATCCTGTGCAAAAGCCATGAATATGCTTTTTTTAAAACAACAGCAACAACAACTTGTTATGTTGACCATAAGAAATTGCTGATGAAAGTGGAATAACATTATAACTTGATGCTTTCCCCCCCAGATGATGATGTCTTGCGTGATGAAGAGTTAGATAAAGAGCTCCTCTGGAACCTTCAGCTTCTGTCGGAGGTATTATAGAGAATGCTGCTTTTAATGCTTTATTTTCCAACTGTGTACTTGATCCATACTTACTTTCGGTAAAAAAATTGAGTACTTTTAAATAAATGCTTTTCTATGCAGAACCTTCTATGTGATGTATACACAGGGGGAAGCCTGTGAGCATTGTGACTGAGAATAAACTGTCTAGACAGAGTGGAAGGCGTTGTGTCAGATTACCCCAGTGCAGTGCCTGCTGTCCTGTTTTGAGCAGTGACAGCTAGATCCTTATTTTATCCTGAAGGACGAGCGGGGAGACAAAAGCTTCCCTATCAAGGTTGCAGCTGCAGTGCTTTAAGTGGGAACACAGCAGTTGCAGCATTGCTCCCAGATGTTCATCCTGTGGGCAACGTAATGGCACATGAAAATTTCTCATTGCCACACCCTTTTCCTTCAGCCCTTTGCGACGGATTTCCTTTGGAAATTCACTTTATTCTTCTTCTTTACCTTTATATCCAACTGTTAAACCGAGATGCTCAAAACAGCATATATGCAGTTTGCAGGTGGGGTTGTCCTGCTTTAGCCAAAGCTAGCAGTCCTAAGTTCACTCACGAGGGCAATCTAAAAGGCAAGGTCTGGCCAGGGTCTGAAGTCAAATCCTTGGGGCAATGCAAAAGCCAAGTTCCAAGAGCAGTTCCAGGTGCTGCAAGGGGGTGCCTGAGAGTCAGACAGATTCAGTTAAGAGCAAAGGGCTCCAAAAAAATCAAGCAAAACTTGCAACGGGCACGTTTGGTGGGGCTGGGTTGGTACCTGGGTCCTATTTAGAGTAGCTGCAGCACTCAAAATGCAAAAGATGCATTGATTTTCTCTTCCAGAGCTTGCGTTCCTGTGTGTCGCGTTCCTATTTTGTTGATGATATATTTAATTTCCGATGTTTCAACTCTTTGGCTAGATCACTCGTGTGGATGGGAAGAAGTTGCTGCCGTACAGGGAGCAGCTTTTGAAGATTCTACAGCGAACCCTCCATTTAACCTGTAAGCAGGGTTACATTCTGTCTTGTAACCTACTGCACCACCTTCTTCGTTCTGCTACACTTATCTACCCCACAGAATACTGCAGTGTGCCAGGTGGCTTTGACAAGCCTCTTTCTGAATACTTTCCTATCAAGGCAAGGATTTTAACTTACTTAGGATTAGAGAATTCCCCTTCCCCCCACCTCTCTCTCTTTCTCTTTCTCTCAAAAAGAATCTAAACTATTATTTTATTTGCGTTTATTTGAGGATTCACCTAACCCCCAGCAGCGATGGAAAGTGTAATTGAAAGATGCAGTGCCAATCTTTAACAGAAATTTTATGTTTATGCTTTTGCTCTCTCTAGCACATGCCACCTCAAGGGAATGGGCATTTAACGCACCAAAAAAACAGTCTCTAGAAGTGAAAGCTTAATGTTAAATGCATTGTCGATCAGCTCATTATCTAGGGGCTGCCTCAAACGATGTCTCTGCACTGTTCTCCACAGTGTGTGAAAAGGATGCAACCTCTTTTACTACATGTGTGCCAGTTCTCCATTGAAGTTATATGCAGCATACTGTCAATCAAAGATTTCTTCTTGTGTATTGTATTGTACTCTGCAGTACAGTCGGAAGTTGAATGCCTTGCAAGACGAACGTTTTGGCTCCCGGATGCCGCAAATCCGGAAGTGATTGTCCCGGTTTGCGAACGTTCTTTGGAACCCGAACGTCCATTGCGGCTTCTGATGGGCTGCAGGAGCTTCCTGCAGCCCATCGGAAGCTGCACCTTGGTTCCCGAACATTTTGGAAGTCGAACTGACTTCTGGAACGGATTCTGTTCGACTTCCGATGTACGACTGTATACACAAAGTGCACCTATTGGTCTTGTAACATGTGAAGCTACTTGGAGCGCCCAATTTCATACAAAACTTTAGGGTGCAAATCAGAAGCCGGCTCCGGTTAATTTTCACCGATTCAAGTGATACCTTTTGTCCATCTTCGCAGTCCAGATCATTCCTAGGCATGTGTAATGTAATCAGTATAGATAGGAGCAGTTTTCACCATTATGTTGGCATCATTCCCGGCATGATTGTCAGATTTTACACGCTGCCGGTGTGAGTGCATGTCCAAAGATGGTTAGGACTGCTTGTCAGTACGAAAAACATAGGGCAAACCTGCTTACTATGTTAGGCCACAGTGGGTTCATGGCAGCTGAATCTGAAATGATCTCCCACGTCCAACAACTTTAGCCGTTGGTGGTTATTTTGTACAGTCCTAAAATACCTGTTACATTTGATACTTTTTTTGTGGGAAAATGGTTGACGCCCAAGGAAGAAACAGTGAAGCATTATATTAAAACACAAAAGAATAATAAATCAAAATAAAGTGACAGCAACATTGATTCTCACTGGAACTAAAAACAGGTGGCAATAAGTTACTGTTTTTAATATGTGGGCAGTAACCGTGTTGTCAACTAGGCAGCAGTGTTTAAGAAAAATAATTGCTGCTACCTTGGACTGGCTGAAACCTGGCAAGTGAGGCGCCTGCTTGTCTCTTGAAAAGTCTGTGTTAAAGGAGCAACTCAAGGACTGTTGCCTGCTTTTTGGTCCTTGATGAAAATTGCACTATTTGTTTGTTTATGCCCCACCCTTTTCCCTGATGGGACTCAAGGCGGCTCACGTATAAAAATGAGAGCCAGTAAAATCATAGAAAAAGCAATAATTAAAAGCAATTAAACATTTTTAGAAGTAAAACCACATAGAATCTATAAAAATCATGCGACTAATTACAATAAAGGCAGTTAAAAGCAGTCAGTTCCCAAAAGCGTATTGGAACAAAAAACGATTCATCTGCTGGTGGAAGGACCATAAGGAGGGAGCCTGTCTAACTTTTCTGGGGAGGCAGTTCCAAAGTCTGCGAACATTATTCTGGCTGGAACATGTCCTTGAACTGTGATCATGCCTCTTGTTTGTTTCTATGGGAGGTGGAGCCTACTATACAAAGATAACATTTAAATTATTAGCTCCACCCAGTTTTGCCTATTTTCCCTCCCACCACTTTCATGTGGCCGTTGGAAAGTTGTCCAGAAGGGCCGAAAAAGGTTGCTAGTGAGCTTTATTTTCAAAATTTGCTGCAAGGCTCTCCTCTCAGTTATCCCAAATTGTTACCTTCTAAGATATTTTTGTGTGTGATGCGTTCCTCTTGCCCAGGGCACCTGGTGCCAACCCTCTTTTGTCTATAGTAAATATTACCCTCATGTGTAACATGTGATATGTTTACCTTTCTCACTAAGTGCGCAATGCGCACTCTTCTCTTATGTTTACAGGACTGGGGGAAGCCTGGGGATCTATGGAAACTTGACATCCAATGGCATGTTCCTTCAGCCGAAGAGATCGCTTTTTCCTTTGAGTTGCTGGATTCCTTTCTGCAGCCGGAACTTGACAAGCTAGGAAGCTACGCAGATGGAAATCTTGAAATGTCCAGGTTTGTAGAAGTGTATTTGGTGGCTGGGTTTTTCTCAAGAGTTTAACAGACAGGCACATTTTGGGTTGGCAATATTTGCACAGGTAGACTGGCTGTCAGCTTGCAGAGGGGCTTGGTGGGTGTTCTGCAAACCTGATGTGGTTGCAGACACATCTTTATTGTGCAGTTCAGCCAATTCAGCTTCTTGGCGTATGCATTAATTTGCTGGTACCCCTGATAATCTGCTCATCTGTTGTGTGAATGTGTTTCACTTGGATTCTTGAAGATTTTGGCTTGCCGAAGTCCTCCTGGTGACTTTGTAGTTGAGGACTTCCCAGTTCAGAACATTTGTACTTGCATATCAAAAATGTAACATGTGAAATGCCCTCCAGTAATGAATCGTGTGTGGCTCCCGGTTTGAACTGGAGCATTCCCAACTGCCACATAATGGGTTCATGCAAGGACTTCCACTTAAAGAATGAAGCTTCCCCTTTGCCCCCTGCACTCCCCACCCCAAAATCTGTTCTGCATAAGTTCGATCATAGGATGACTTCGTTAAATGCGACCCTATATAGGGAGCCAGTGTGGTTTAGTGCGAATATACCTGTCCAGGTAAATGAGATCCAGGTTCTAATTTCTGCTCAATCATGGAGCTTGCTAGTACTGAGTTGATTTAAATCAAGTTTCCTGTTTATGCTACTTGGTGTATTTTCTCAACAAAGCTTACGCTCTAAGTAACTAGAGGTGGGAAACGTCTGAGCAGTGGGCCAGATGTGCCCCTCAGGGCATCCCTATCCCCTGCTTGCCCTTTGCCCTCCAGTGTGGCAATTAGGCTTGAGAACCGCCTCCCTTGGAGTCAGTGGGACAATATTTTCAAGCTAGTTGCCGCCCGTGCGGCAGGTTCAGAGTGGTGTTGCATTTGGAGGGGGAAGGGTTAACACAATTCTCCGGATGCAGGTCAGCATGAAGAGAGAGAGAGCCAGTTGTCAGTGAAGTTAACTTTTTATTAAAGGAAACGGATCTACAACTCGGCGACCTTTCCCAGTAGCTCTTGCCCCTTTGGCGCAGTTGCCAGGAATGAAGGTCCCTGCCTTCCATATCTCTCCACAAGGCTCCTCCTTGCCTGGATGTTTCCCAAGCTGTATTAAACTGCTTTTGCGCACCTCTGGCTTCTGTCCTGCCCTCCTGATTATTCCATGCATTCTTGGAGTGGGGTGGGGTGGAGTGGCGAACTTGTTGCAGCAGGAGAGGGATCCTTCAGCTGCCTCTTGAACCCCCTCCTCTGCTTCAGCCTCGAGGTCTGAACTGCTCCCCATCACAGGCTCTTCCTGCTCTCTAAACCCTGTTGCCACTCCAGCATCTGGCACTTTCTCCCAATCTTCTCCGGCTGACCTCTCTTCTGTGTCCCCTCATCTCTTCCCTGGCTCTTAAGCCTTCCTTCCCTGGGGTTTCCCCAGCATGTACCTCTCACAACTCATCCTGCCAGTCCCTGCGCACTGCAGTCCCCTTGGGAGATCACATAACCCTCCAGCAACTTAAGTTTGAAAAATCTCCAGTGCTCTTTTAAAATCCAATTGTTGCTGGCGTGTGTGGTTTGTGTGTCGGATCTGGGAGATTATGCACTGTGCTATAAATGAGTCTGTAGCTGCAGTAGTCATATTTTCCAGACTTCTGGGATTCAGGAATTGCGTGATTACCCAAGAGTACCCTCTAGTGGGCATGTCTGCAAATAACCCTCTCTCCACCTAAAACTAGGTTTGCTTACCTTAAATATTGAAATACATTTAACATTTGCTTTCAGAGATGATGTGCAGCAGTGTCTTTCTATAGTACACAATTGCCTGATCGGGTCCGGGAACATTCTGCCACCTCTGAAAGGAAACAGAGTAGAGCACCTGTAAGTACACTTTGTTTTGCACAGGTAATGCATATGTAGAGTGGCCTAGAGAAAAAAATCACACGCTGATACTTGCCGATGTCACAAAGGATTGTGTAAAACTTGTATTAGTTTTACACTAGAATCATATGTACTCAGAACACCCAATACATCCCATAGTGACTAGTCAGAGAGAGAGAGTCACCGTGTTTTGAAGCTCTGCTTTTCATCAGCAAGTTCTCTTCGCACTGGGTGGCTGAAAACTTTCTCCTGACCAAAGCCACTGAATAACTGATGGTTCAGTCTATACATAGAACCCTACAGTTGAAAGGAATTCCTGAAGATCGTCTAGACCAACCCCCTGCAATGCAGGAATATGCAGATGTCCCATAAGGGGATCGATCCTGCAACCTTGGCATTATCAGCACCATGCTCTAACCAACTAAGCTCTTCCTCCTGCCTGCTCAGAAGTAAGCTCCATTGAGTTCAGTGGGACTTACTCCCAAGTAAGTGGGCATAGGATTGCAGCATACATTGGTTTCTCGTAAAGAAATAATGCCTCCTGCACTTAGTTTTTTGAAATCTATTTATGTGTCTGTTTTGTAGTTGCTATCTCAGGGAATTTGAAGGATATAGTGATGTCTGTCCTACACAAATGTGCATCTGTCCACTCACTGAGCTGTGGCAGGTAATAAGTAATAGACCCCATAGCAAGCTAAAGGGGAAAGCTTCTCATATGGAAGAAAACATTCTTGTAAAGGTGCTACCATAATTTCCTTATTTAGCACATACCTATTGCCGTAGACCTAAACTAGTCAAACATCTCACCAAAATACAACTTGTGGGAATCATTGTTTTTTTTAATGCATTTATAAACTGCTGTTTATGAATAATTTTAAGGCTTGTTTATAAAAAATAGAAACATAAAGTAAAATTTAAAAATGCAAGCAAAACAAGCAACAGATGAATACTAATTAAAAGTGTTATAAAACTGATGTCTATCCAAGTTTTTTGTGCTGTCTCTTGGACCCCCAAAGTGGCTCACGAGCATTAAAAACAATAAAACGTAACATACATAAATCCCAGCAACTGAAGCCTGGCCTGGCCTCTCTGTCTTGCCAGTTTTCTTAAGGCTTTTTATTCAATTACAGAAAATCATAGTAGCAGCTGTTCTTAGCCTTCATAAATGTTAACAATGATTAAACGCATTTGGGAAAGTGCATCAGATGTTTTGTTTCAATGGTGCGGATGCATTGTATGTCCTGCAGGGTCCCAAGCCTAGTGTCTTTAGAAGAGATCAAACTCTATACTGGTGTTGACTATGGTAAGTTGGTTCCATATTTTGTATTTTGTGTTGCGTACCAGTACAAAAAGGGACGCAGGTGGCGCTGTGGGTTAAACCACAGAGCCTTGGACTTGCCGATCAGAAGGTCGGCGGTTCGAATCCCTGCGATGGGGTGAGCTCATGTTTCTCAGTCCCAGCTCCTGCCCACCTAGCAGTTCAAAAGCACCTCAAAGTGCAAGTAGATAAATAGGTACCGCTCTGGCGGGAAGGTAAACGGCGTTTCCATGCGCTGCTCTGGTTCACCAGAAGCGGCTTAGTCATGCTGGCCACATGACCCGGAAGCTGTACACCGGCTCCCTCGGCCAATAAAGCGAGATGAGCGCCACAACCCCAGAGTCGGTCACGACTGGACCTAATACTCAGGGGTCCCTTTACCTTTACCTTTTACCAGTACAAAAACTAATCAGCCTGAATTACGTACTCCAGTATTTGGGACACATAAATGTACATGTGTGGCATTGTATTGGACACTGAAAAGGATGGGGAAGTTCCTGTTTACATACCAGGGACATGTGTGCAATGGAGATAGTGTGTGTGTAAATATATGCCTAATGAACATAGGCATGCACGTATGTGTGTTTGTATGGATCCTTTCATGCCCTCCATCTAGTACTGTTCGATGAAATCTGCCTTTGTGTTTATTTTGGCATGTCTGCTTTCCAGTGACCTGCATCTTGCAGCATCATGTAATGTAGAGCTATAAGTAACGTTACTATAAGTAATGACTGGTCTTACCTTATCTAGATCTGTCAAGAGCGAATTACAGGGAATCCATCAGCAAAATCACAAGGAAACTGCTACGTAAGTGCGTTTTTAGTCATTTCTTTTTGTCCTCCTGCACCCGTACTATGGCTTAAGGTTTGTAGTTCAATGCAGATTTAAAATCTAATTTTGGCGATGGAAGTGGAAACATAATAAACAGTCAATCACGATTTACGCCTGCTTCCATTCTTATATAAAGCATTTTAAATAAAGTGTCCAGTAGTGTATGAACTAACACTTTTAAGTTGTCCTACTGAATTGGATTTTCCTTTCTACCACGATAGATTATATACTTGACCATTCAGAGGATGATACAAAGTCTTTGTTTCTCATCATAAAGGTAAAGCCATAACGTCTGGCATGTTTTCTGACATTTTAAGCTGGGCGGGTGGATTTGCTCTATATAATGCAAGTTCTTGTTTTGCAGATCATTGGGGACCTTTTACATTTCCAAGGGTCACACAAGCATGAGTTTGATTCGCGGTGGAAAAGCTTCAACTTGGTGAAAAAATCAATGGAGAACAGGGTTTGTATTTTAGCCTATCTAAAGTGGCATTTCTGAAGCTCTCAGGAAGAAATTATGGGCTACATAGGACCTTAAAGGTACCCCTGCCCATCAGGGCCAGTTGTGACCAACTCTAGGGTTGCGCGCTCATCTCGCTCAAGAGGCCGGGAGCCGGCGCTGTCTGAAGACACTTCCGGGTCACGTGGCCAGCGTGACGAAGCTGCATCTGGCAAGCCAGCACCAGCGCCGCACACGGAAACATAGGACCTTAACTTAATATTAATTGTTTACGAAGCAAATTGTCGATACTTTTTTTCAGCACTAACACACACATATTCAGGAAAATATCCTAGCAGTTCATGTTGTTGAAAAAAATGTATTCATATTAATGTCAGGATGTTGTCGTACAATCTTTCAGAATAAATGAACCACATTCAGAAGGCAGAGGGGTGAGGGTGGGGTAGGAATATAGTTGTTGTGCAATAGTTATACTTGCCCTGTTAGCTAGGGATGATGGGAGTTGTAGTCCAAAAACAGCTGGAGGGCCAAGTTTAGCCATCACTGGAATAGGAGGTTGATGCTGAATTGAACCGCTGTTAATTGCACAGCTGCCAATCATTGCAGCAGACCCATTGTGAAACAGGACACATTTTCTGAGAAAATTTGCCCAACTGTATGCACTTGAAGGGCAGTAAAGGGGGAGCAGGTGGTGCTGTGTTTTAAACCACTGAGCCTCTTGGGCTTGCTGATCAGAAGGTTGGCGGTTCGAATCAGCGCAACGGGGTGAGCTCCTGTTGCTCTGTCAGTGTTAGACACTGTAAAGCAGCAACTGATGATCTCACCTGCCAGTTGCCATCTTTGAATAGGGTTTTCTTTGTTGCTAACCAGTAGGACATACTGAGAAAGACGAACTGAGAAAATGAGGAAAAAGCAGGAAGCTGATTTCGAACATGTATAACTGTTTTCATGTACTTAACGGGTTTGCTTGCTTGTTTTCAGCTTCAAGGCAAAAAACAGCATATCAGAGCACTGCTGATTGACAGAGTCATGTTGCAGCACGAGGTAATGCACCTTTCTTTACAACCAGTGTTTGCTTGTTGGTTACCTTTGAATTTGAAAAAAAGTTGAAGCCTTGTTGTTTACGCATGTTCCTTACATTTATAACGAACACACACAAATGCACATGTATTCTAATTTAGCCTTTTCTGTTTAGCTAAGAACACTCACTGTTGAAGGCTGTGAGTATAAAAAAGTACACCAAGACTTGATCAGGGACCTCCTGCGTTTGTCCACAAGTTCATATGGCCAGGTAAGCATATGTTGGGTATGTCAATTTTCTGCAGTCAGGGTGTTAATGGGGTTGGCTTTCAAACTAGTGTTTGCAGGTCATACAGATCTGTTCTGCTTTTAGGGTAAAAACCTACGCGAAGGCACTGTGTGCTAGCTTTCAGTGATATTCTTTCGGTTTGGCAAAAGACTGGCCACTTTTTCAACCACTGCCATTCTCGTCAGGAGCAATGACGCCAGCTCTGTTAGGGTTTGACATATTTCAAAAAGTAAAAACCAGGACACCCCGAAAGCTGTTGAAAAAAAGGGGGGGGGGAGATGGGCAGTTCCATTCACATGGCATAGGGATTGCCCTTCTCCTCCTCTGCAGATGCTTAGCTAATGCAGGCTTCCTCAAACTCAGCCCTCCAGGTGTTTTGAGACTACAATTCCCATCATCCCTGACCACTGGTCCTGCTAGCTAGGAATCAGGGGAGTTGTAGGCCAAAAACATCTGGAGGGCCGAGTTTGGGGAAGCCTGGGCTAATGGCTAGTGGTTCCTGTCCCTCGTGGCATAATCCAAAGGGGGAGACTCATAAAATGCCAGGAGTCAGCCTGAAACGCAAGCAAGTGCAGAAGAACATTCATTAATTGAAGTTTATAGTTCCTGTCTTCAGCTTTTGTGCAACTGTCTGTGTTTGTTGTTTCTTTAGGTCAGAAACAAAGCTCAGCATGCGTTCTTCACAGCCCTGGGGACTTACAACTTCTGTTGCAGGGACATCATTCCTTTGGTTCTGGAGTTTTTGCGGCCAGATGGGCGCGATGTCACCCAGCAGCAGTTTAAAGTAAGCCAGGCGCATCTTCAGTCTCTTCCTAGGCTCCTGTTTTGTATTATGTGATGCACATATTAACGGGCTTGTGAAGTTGTGGAAGTTGTGCTAGCATGACTTTGAAGTGGTGGCGTGACTTGTAAGTAGCAGTATGTAGTGAATTGCAGTAATCATGAAAAACAAATGACACTAATGTCAGTGCACCGAAGACTTGCCTTCTCCCCTGAATCTAATGTGTTTCCCACGTTCTTCAGAGACTGCCGTTTTATTAATACATTCTGCAAACCCTGAGCACAGACACCTTTCTAAATCATTGTAACATGGACTGGTTTGAATGTGGGGTGAGATGGGAGGGTGGAGTTTTTATCCAGTAGAACGGGCTCAAGGAACTTAGTCTTCCTTATTTAGTTAAACCCTTAGTTATGAAATTCATTAGATTGGATGTGGTAACAAAAGGACTGGAACAATGTTTCTGTAAAGGGGAGTCATTTATTATTTTTACTCTGCTCTTCAGCTGAAAATATGAAGCCCAGAGTGGCTTTCATGAGATACAGTGGTACCTCAGGTTACATACGCTTCAGGTTACAGACTCCCCTAACCCAGAAATAGTGCTTCAGGTTAAGAACTTTGCTTCAGGATGAGAACAGAAATCGTGCTCCGGCGGCAGCGGGAGGTCCCATTAGCTAAAGTGGTGCTTCAGGTTAAGAACAGTTTCAGGTTAAGAACAGACCTCTGGAACGAATTAAGTACTTAACCTGAGGTACCACTGTTCAGTATAAAACATGCCACAAAGGAAAATGGGATGACAAGGAAAACAACATAAGGAAAACAACCAATTTTTTAAAACCACATTAATTCCATTAACTGTGTTCCGTCAACTTTTTGCATTAGTTGGGGGCTTGTGGGATTGAGAGACGTGCAACTGCAAATATCTCCTCTTTTCCATTTAGTTAGTTGTGAAGAAGAATATTATCTGAATGCAGAGCAATAGCTTAGAAGAACAAGCTTCTGCATTGTGTCTGCAGCCTTGGAAGAGTGAAGCAAGTGCTTCTAAGATGAAAGAGCTGCTTTTAAAAAGTAATGTCAGAAGCGTATAGGGTGTAATTCAGCATCACGGTGTTACAGACATTCGGTTCTGCAAACATTGCAGCTTGCCAGATAGAATGATCCCCCTGAACATTATTCTGGAGATTTTCTCAAACCCCTCCCCCCCAAAAGCCAATTTTGGGCATGTGGATTGGTGGGAGCCCTGTTACACAAGCAGAAGTCCTTGCACAGGGCTTCTGCTGATGGGACCCTGTCCCTATTGAGTATGCTGCATATTTACTGTTAGGTAAAATGATGCAGGAACTTTTCCTTGCCGCTGCCTCATAGAATAAATCACCTAAATTAGTGTTTCTGAAATGACAACTGTATAGACGACTCTGTAAGCACCTAACAGTACACATACTTTACTGCAGTTCTTTGAAGCTATACAATCAATTCTAGGTTAATAAATGTGTCCTCAAACCTCTTTTCTGTAGGGTGCCTTGTATTGCCTTCTTGGAAACCACAGTGGGGTGTGTCTGGCAAATCTTCATGACTGGGACTGCATTGTCCAAACCTGGCCTGCAATAGTCTCTTCTGGACTTAGCAAAGCAATGTCTCTGGAAAAACCATCCATAGTCCGACTATTTGATGACCTTGCAGAGAAGATTCATCGGCAGTATGAAACAATAGGATTGGATTTTACAGTAAGCATGAAAGATCTTCTTCACTAAGCAACTGTTAGGAATAACTGGATGAAGGGATTGCCAGCGGTTGCATGATGATCCTGGAACCCAGTAGCGGCATGTGCGAGTCTTGAGGGTGGGCCACCAGGGCCAATCAAACTGGGTTCAAGGTAGTGCTTCATTCATTCCTGCTTCCAACGTTATGCCGGCAGAGTGATTGCCGTCATGAATGAAAACCGTTTGCATGCTAGACAACCAAGTAATTTTTGTGCACAAAAATTAAACGGTTCCCACAGGATTCGTGAAACTGGGGGCTCAGGACAGTATGCCAGCAGAGAAATGTGTACCAGCCGCTCCTCATAACTGATTTACCATCCAGAATAGACCCCGCTCGGTTTTTGTGTTCCTGCTGGACGATTGTGCTGCCAGTGGTAATACACAAAATGGGTCAAATAGGCTTACATCTGGTGCAGGGCTTGCTATGGAATGGATGTGCTACAGTCAAGGAGCTTCCAGATCAAAGCAGCAGGCAGTTGCTGCGTTTTCATGGGTGACGCATCAGCAGATCTTTGTAACCTGCTCTGGGAGCCTTTTTGGGTTGCAAAGCAGAGGGAAATACCACAGGGACCCATGAAGAGGCATGTATGAGGCCCACACTTTAAACCCCTGTCTGCACTTACCATGAAACTCACAGCCCAGATACTGTGGGAAGCACATAGCTGAACACCCAGGTACATGCAGCAGTGGTGAATTGTGGAGCTACTCGGAGCATGAAGAAGCCCTTATGACATGTATTTTGTTACGTGTTGGGGAGCCGCAGCTAATGATTTAATTCTGTATTGTTTTTAACACTCGATTGGGAGCCGCCCAGAGTGGCTGGAGAAACTCAGCCAGATGGGCGGGGTATAAATAACAAATTATTATTCTTATTCTTATCATTAATGACTAGGTGCCTCTAAGATAATTACTACAGGAACAGAACATTTGGATGGTTGTTATATGAGGTGTTTCTGACAGGGATGTGAAAATATAACTTTTAAAGCATTTGTGCAGTTACAGTTTTCAAAAAGGCTAAATTCCTTTGGGAGAGTGGAGAGGAAGATGCAGTGCAGAGATACCGTATTTTTCGCACTATAGGGCGCACCCGCCCATAGGGCGCACCTAGTTTTCGGGGGGGGGGGGAATCAAGGAAAAAAATATGATTCCCACTCCCCCCGCCCCGCAACTCTGTGCACTACTCCAAGACCTTCTCCCTGCTTTTGCGGGAGGTGGCGGAATTCCCCCACCTCCCGCAAAAGCCCACAGGAGCTGCGCGCGACTCCTGCGGGCTTTTCGACCAGGAGGGAGAAGGGACTGAAACGGCCAGTCCCTTGTCCCTCCTCGGGGAAAAGCCCCCAAGAGCAGCGCGCTCTTTAAAGGGCAGCGCGCTCTTCTCCCTCCTGTGGGCTTTTGCGGGAGATGGGGAAATTCCCCCACCTCCCGCAAAAGCATGCAGACGGGAGAAGGGATTGACTCGGTCAGTCAGTCCCTTCTCCCTCCTTGGGGAAAAGCCCCCAAGAGGGGCACGCTCTTTAAAGAGCGCGCAGCTCCTGCGGGCTTTTCGACCCAGCTTGTGGGGCTGGTGGTGGGAGGAAGCGCTGCTTTCCCCCACCGCCAGCCTCAAAGCCAGGTCGGGGAGCAGCGCTAAGGCATCGCGTGCCTTCCCGCTGCCCCCCCCAGCTTGTGGGGCTGGCGGGGGGGGAAGCGCTGCTTTCCCCCACCGCCAGCCTCAAAGAGCAGACTCTCCTGGCTTCAGTGAAAGCAACGCGAAGCCTCCGGAGCGCAGGCTTTGGAGGCTTCGCATTGCTATCGCTGAAGCCAAGGAGCCTCATTTGCCCCATAGGACGCACACACATTTCCCCTTCATTTTTGGAGGGGAAATGTGTGTCCTATAGGGTGAAAAATACGGTACGTAGATGATCACAAAAAATTAGGAATGATGCTCCAAGTAGGGGCTAGGATTACTGGGCTTTTGGAATATTCCTCCAAAAGCAGTATTATTCATTTGATAGACTGAATATATATTTTAGAGAGTTTTTTGTGTGGCGGTGAAGGTCTTTTGAATCCATAAAATGCCGCGTGTTTCCCTAGGGAGGAATGTCCTTGTTGTGTCAGAGACTTCATTTGCATCTCCCTACTTTGCCAGGTTCCGGAGAAATGTGTTGAGGTCGCTGTCCTCATGCAGAAGTCGGGGGTTCTGCAGAACAACTGGACGAGTCTTAGTTCAGAGGAGCTCCAACAGGGAATTCAGCGACAGAAAGAAAGGAATGCGGAGTCCTCTCAGTAAGTGTACCGGGGCCATAGTATAAAAATAACAGTTTAATTTACTTAACTTTGCAATGATATGACTTAACTAGTCATTTTATTTTGCAGTAATTTATTTATTTATACATACATACATACATACATACATACATACATACATACCCCTCACATCTGGCTGGGTTTTCCCCAGCCGCTCTGGGCGGCTCCCAACTTTCAGCTTAAGGTGGTTCTTTTGTTTTGCTTTTGTTGTTTTACTGTGCTTGTGTAACTGCAGGAGAGCACAGATGCCAGAGACACAGGGAGTAGCCAGCCAGCCAGCCTCTGACTCCCGGGCCCTGACTCCAGATAGAGACTGATTTTGTTCCTTTGAACTGCCCTTAGACCTCCGGGTATAGTGTGGTATATAAATTCAATAAATAAATAATTTCACTTTTCCGGAATGTGTATAAAGCTTCATTTGCTGTTCATTAGTCTTTGCCCCTTTTGCTTCTAAGAAAAAAACAATCTAATGACTGTCTTGTCTATTCATGAACACTTCAATATGTCTGTCTTTGGGTTGATAGACAAACTGGAAAATGTGGTGTTAATTTTTTCTTGTAAGGCACCTTGTGGCAAGTCTTTCATATGCAGCGGCTGCCCCAAAGAATTGCATTATTTTAGCAGGTAGCAGAAGCAGAGGAGGCACACTGCATATTATTAAGGTCCTAAATGTGATTAATATAGGAATGTTTCTTTTCATTTTCAGAAACTATGAAAACCTGATTAACAAACTGTTAGATTGTGTGGATCAAAGAAATCTGTAAGTATGCGTGTTTCATTTCCAAAACGTAAATTGTGCTCTGGCTTTGAGAGACTTTTAGACAGGATTGTGAGATTATTCTGTGCGATTCTTTTCCCAGTCCCCATTCTAAATTCTGTGGCAGATAAAACAGCTTTCTTTCAAGGTTTCTGTTCGTATAAAAGGGAATCAAAAGAAGATTCAGCCCAGATGTTTTGACACACGACAGTACCACTCCCCCACAGGTCTTACAGGATCAGAGCTGAAAAATGTGATAATTTAACTCAGAGATGGGGAACCGGTACCCTCCCCAAACACCTACCAGCCCTAGCCAGCTTGACCAATGGTTAGGGATGATGGCATTTCTAGTCCTGCAAATGCCTAGTCACAGGTCCTCCACCCGTGCTTTAGCTAACAATAAATTTTGATTGTTTCGCTCAGCAGCTGCTTCTGAGTAGATTGCATTTTTGTTGTAAATCGTCTGAAGATGGATCACGGTACCACCTCTTGACTCTTCATGTTTTTCTTTTTAACAATGTCCTTATCTTGAAGTAAAGCCTCAACTCATTGAAAATCCCCATTCGTATCTCATCTCTCTTCTTTGGGCATTATAGAAGGCTGCAGAAGTGTCGACTTTCAAATGCTGTTGACATTCTTCATCTTCCTTCCCCTTTGGGGATTAATTTTTTTAAATTTTGGAAACTCCATGCCTTTAAGTACATTATGATTAATCGTATCTTACAATCTTATGCAGGAGTTCGGTTCCAGTGGTTTAGTGTATAAGCAAAACCCTGTATACTCAAACCCTTGGAAGGGAAAGCTTTTAATGTTTAAGGGAACATTAAAAGGGAAGCTTTTCATGTTTAACAGAGTACTGTATTTTAATACTTTGTTGGAAGCCGCCCAGAGTTGCTGGAGAAACCCAGCCAGATGGGCGGGGTAGAAATAATAGATGATGATGATGATGATGATGATTAAACTCCTGTGTGAGCATCCTGGGGCTTCCAGAACTGGTGTGCTGGCTCCAGAAGCCCTGGGATGCTTTTTCGAGATCTCGTGGAAGCATCCCAGTCCCCGTGAGATGACGGAGCCTTGCTTCCTGAGTAAGGCCCTCCCCTCACAACGACTCTGCATTTAATTTGTGGGGTTTCAAACAGCCGGCCTTTGACTGCATGTAGTTGAAATTGTGGAAGTTAAATGCGTATAATATGCGATCGTGTGGATATTAGAATTGCATATATCTCCACTACCACACACACCACCTTAAAATTAGAGCTGTTGTAGTCCAAATGAGAGTTGGGCCTCTTGCGTGCAAACACTGGAGTGGAGAGGAATTGGTTTGGCTCTAAATTGTGCTTGATAACTGCATTCATTCACTCTGTCCCAAAAGGCTATTTGATTCCATTTCCTCCCTTTCCTCCTCAGCCCCTGGAAGTTTGAGCACATTGGCGTCGGTTTTCTGTCCCTGCTTTTAAGAGACGACAGGGTGCTGCCTCCGAGAGCCATCAAATTCTTTGTGAAATGTCTCAACCACGACGCCCTAGTGGTTCGCAAGGTAAGAAAATGGGAAATGGATTTAAGTGGTTGGTTGCCAGTGCTGATCCCATTCCTCTTAACCCAAAGGTAGAGTCACATGATAGCTTTCGCACATGTCAAAGTGATATTTGCTGCTGTTCTTGTAAATGAGGTTAATACGCATTTTGCTTCCACACTACCACGTTCTGGGCAAAGGTCAGACTTTGTGGACACATGTTGGCTTGCTGATTTGCCCAGTGTGCAAAGGAAACCACTTTGGATAACTAACACCACTGACATTCCCTTTTGGACTTCCACTGCAGCCCAAAGTGAAGGGATGAATTAGGGCTTAGTAAATCATTACTAAATCATGGGACGTGGGTGGCACTGTGGTCTAAACCACTGAGCCTCTTGGGCTTGCCGATCGGAAGGTCGGCAGTTCGAATTCCCACAACGGGGTGAGCTCCCATTGCTCGGTCCCAGTTCCTGCCAACCTAGCAGTTCGAAAGCACGCCAAAAAGTGCAAGTAGATTAATAGGTACCGCTCCAGTGGGAAGGTAAACGGCGTTTCCGTGCACTGCTCTGGTGTTGGTGTTCCGTTGTGCCAGAAGCGGCTTAGTCATGCTGGCCACATGACCCGAAAAAACTGTCTGCGGAGCGGACAAATGCCAGCTCCCTCAGTCTGTAAAGTGAGATGAGCACTGCAAACCCAGAGTCGTTCGTGACGGGACTTAACTGTCAGGGTTCCCTTTACCTTTACCCTTTAAATTGTTACATAGGCATCTGCCTTACACTAGGCCAGACTAACTGTACAACTACTAGCTTTAGTTTTCTCTAACTTACAGTGGCTCTCCAGGGTCTTAAAGAGAGATCTTTTCCATCATTTGTTGCTTGGTCATTGGATGCCAGGCATTGAAACCGGAGCCTTCTGTTTGTGAGATTTTGTTGTAGCTTTTTCATAATACAATAAGATCAAAGAAACTAATCTAAATAAAAACTAAAAACAGGGAGACAGAGAAAAGAAAGCACCAAAGGAAAACCAAAAGATAGAAGAAAATAAATGAGAGAAAAAGGAAAAATAAAAAGTACTTCCGATTTTCTGTCTGTAAGAAAGAAATTACTCAAAATATTAACTCAAGAATGGCACCCAACTGATCTGCTTTCTGTGAGGCAATATTTTTCACAATCTTCCAACCCAAATGACTTGTATTAATTTATTTTCCTTTTACACAAAAAGTTCAAAAGAGGTTCTCCAACCTCAAGCCTTCCCTATGGAGGACACATGTTCCTCCACCGAACTCTAGTCTCTTCCTCACTGAACCACAGGAAGCATAGGGTGAACCATTCGGAGAAAATAAACGAGAAGAGTAGTGGGTCAAATTTAGTGCTATGAAGGGGGGGGGGAGTCCAGCTTTTATGCCTGCTTTTTCAGTTACTCAAAGCTGCTGGGTGAACCAAAAAGTTATGTTCCTTGGGATGGGATGAAAACGTGGGTGCAGATTGTTTTGGAAGGACACCACTTCTTCCTATGGATCAACAGGCAGGAGTCCACTCTTTGCGTAGTTCTGTAATATTGGGCGTGAGAGAAAGGGAGGGCAGCTTTTTTTTTTTAAGATAGCAATGAAGCAGTTGCTTGCACTGAATTTTTAAAACGCATAAGCTAAACTTTTCTTTTCCTTTTTTTTTAAAAAAAGATGGCGATTTCTGCTGTGGCTGGCATCCTCAAGCAGCTGAAGAGGCCTCACAAGAAGTTGTCCATCTGCCCATTCCAAATCAGTAAGTGTCCTGAACAAAAACAGTCGCAAGCACCGAGTTGCTTTTCCCCCATGAAGTTTTTATTTAGTGTGTATATGTGAACTATGTATGTGTTATATAGTGGGTGTCAGATTTCAAGCTTGCAGGATCTATTTTTCTTTCTACTGGAACCCAAAGATCTATCATTCAGAGCAGGGAACAAAATGGCGGCTTGAGGATGGGTGGAGACAGTTGCATGCTTCACTCATTGAACTGTACCCTAGAGCAGGGAAAGCGGGGCCATGTAATGTAGGGCCCTCCAGAAGTTGCTGGTTATCGAAACTTAAAATCTTTCCAATAGATCTTTGCTGCAGGGAGTTTTGTCCCCATTAAAGTGCCAAAGATGGAACCCTACCGCCTTCCCAAGATGGTTAATCTTGGTGTTCTTCAGCGACAAAGGCAATGATTGAGCTAATTTTCAGTAAAGCCCATGGTAATACTGTACATTTTGATGGGCTTTTTATACTTGTGCTTGCTTTTTGTTTTAATTATTTTGAATTGACGAAGTAAAGAGAAGTTGGGTTCGTAATGCAGGTTTAGTGGTTTTATTGTCATCTGAAAGCAAACTGCGTGGCTTTCCTTTATATAGAAAATGTAGATCACCCAAGAATTGTCAGATTTCTTCTGGAAATTCATGTGAAAAGGGTGGGGGGAAATGGTATGTATACAGATTCTTACAACTGTCTGTCTTGGTTGTTTAAAAAAACTGATTGTTGATGAAGGGCGGTATATAAATTTGGTAAAGAAATAAAATAGTTCCAATCACCGGAACTGAATCACAGGGTCAATAATATAACAGTTGCTTTCTCTTTTTGTGTGTGTGAGCAGGTGGAGCTCCTCAGCTTCCTGAGATCAGGGCCGGCGACAGACCTGACAACCAGTGGCTGCATTATGACAGTGCAAGGTTACCAAAGACTAAAGAAGCTTGGGAGGCCTGTCGTTTCGTGGAGAAAACCCACTGGGGTTACTACACCTGGCCTCGGTAAGTACGGGCTTGTCCCACCCTCTCTGGTGAACCTGGGAGGGGCTAGGGCACAGATGGGGAACCTGTAGCCCTCCAGGTGTTCCATCATCATTGACCACCAGTTGTACTAGTGGAGGCTGATCTAGGATTTGTGGAGGGCCACATGTTCCCCAGTGCAGGACTAAAAGCTCCCTTGTTGCCTCTGTCAACAGCCTTCTAACAGCTGTCTTGCTGGTATAACAACAACTAGTAGTAGTAGTACATATATCCAGCCCATCTGACTGGGTTGCCCTAGCCCCTCTAGAAGGCTTCCAACATAATAAAAACACAGCAAAACATCAAGCATTAAAAACATCCCTATACAGTGGTACCTCGGGTTACATAGGCTTCAGGTTACATACGCTTCAGGTTACAGACTCCGCTAGGAAAAGGGACCCCTGACCATTAGGTCCGGTCGTGACCGACTCTGGGGTTGCGGCACTCATCTCGCTTTATTGGCCGAGGGAGCCAGCGTACAGCTTCCGGGTCATGTGGCCAGCATGACTAAGCCGCTTCTGGCGAACCAGAGCAGCGCACGGAAACACCGTTTGCCTTCCTGCCGGAGCGGTACCTATTTATCTACTTGCACTTTGACGTGCTTTTGAACTGCTAGGTTGGCAGGAGCAGGGACCAAGCAACATGAGCTCACCCCGTCGCGGGGATTTGAACCACCGACCTTCTGATCGGAAAGTCCTAGGCTCTGTGGTTTAACCCACAGCGCCACCCGCGTCCCGACTACAGACTCCGCTAACCCAGAAATATTACCTTGGGTTAAGAACTTTGCTTCAGGATGAGAACAGAAATCATGCAGCGGCAGCGCAGCGGCAGCAGGAGGCCCCATTAGCTAAAGTGGTGCTTCAGGTTAAGAACGGACCTCCGGAACGAATTAAGTTCTTAACCCAAGGTACCACTGGACTGGACTGCCTTCAGAAGTCTTCTAGAAGTCAAGATAGTTGTTTATTTCCATGACATCTGATGGGAGGGCATCAGGCCCTCTATCTAGTTCCCTGTAACTTTGTTTCAGGCAATGAGGAAACTGGCAGCAGACTCTTGGAACTGGACCTCAGTGTCCAGGCTAAACAATGCCGGCGGAGACATTCCTTCTGGTATACAACAGTATACACACTCTGCTTATTCTTGTTTTGGGGCAGCAGCAACATTATTTCTCCAATATACCTTTTAAATATATTCAGCTCTTTGGAGTTTGATCTTACCTATCTACCTAACACATTTTGCTACAGTGACTTGCAGTGGGGTCTAAATTTTGATTTGGCCAGGCTACCTTTTAAAAAAGAACATGTTTGAGCTCTGTAGAAGTTTGCCTCCCTTTGTCAATGCTGTACTGGAACAATGACCCAGGAAATGCTGTACCTACATTTTTTTGTTCAAAAATATTGAAACCTATCTTGATTATTTTTTTCTCTCTTCACAATTTCTAGAAATATGGAGATTTATGCTTCTGCTGAAGAGCAACCAAAGCTTGGGAGGAGTAGAGATGAGCTTTCAGAGGTGAATGTGATATTTTAAAACTCCACTGAAAGTATTTTCTGGGACTGATTCAAGCTTGAGCATATATATATTTATTCCTGTTGTGATTGTGTATGTTTGAACAATTCCAAAGCCCACTTGTGTAATCTGGATTCCACATAGAAACCTAGGCAAAACAATTAATGACTTCCCTATACACCAAAGAACTTTTTGGTAATAATGGCTATTCTGATTGTGTTTCACATTATTCTGCCTGCCCCCCCAACATGGTGATTCAGTTTATAAATGATAAATGTAATAGCTTGATTATTTTCCCTAATGGGAACATTAGTTAAAAGCAGCTGCTACACAGGTTCTCTTGAGTGTGTCGCACACGTGTTTTTAACAATAATTGCAATATGAAGCTATTCTTGCATGGGCCATTATAGAATCTCATTTATGTGACCCAGTGCACATGTAAAAGAAGTCATAAGCAACAGCTTGCCATGAATTAGTGTTACTTGTTGCCCATTTGTGCCTGCTCTTCAGTTTTCTTTCCCAAGCCGGGAGGCACTCACAGTTTGTTTCTCTCCATATAAGCGATGAGCGGCTTACCATTCAAAAAAAGTTGATGATTTCTGGCCACCCATAGATGCTTTGGCTATTACTTTACTTCAAAGGTAGCCAACTTGGTTCTCTCCAGATGTTATTGGACTGTATTTCCCAGCAGTCGCAGCCTGGATCACCAGTAGTCAGGGGTGATGTAGACCCAAAAAATTATCTGGAGCACACCATGTTAGCGACACCTGTTTTCAGTTCACCACACTGGTTTATGAAGCGTGTGGGTTGTCTTGTCAACTCAAAATGATTGCTGAACTGAGGATGGAAAGTTAGCAAAAGGAAAAGCATTGCTGTAGAAAGCTACACAAGGTCTTTCAAAGCTTAAGATTTAAGAGTATTTTGTCCTTGCCAGGATTCTGAAAGTCTTGCAGTTCTTCTAATGAGCCTGGAAAAATGAGGCTGGTTCAAAGGTTGTCAATTGAGTTGCAGCAACTGATGTCCTGGCTCTCATTAATTTCACAGGAACCCAGATTTCTATCGGTATTTCCACAAAATGCAGCTGCTTTGAAATGAGCTGCACTCGTGAATAATGTTTCCTTTGACCCAAAATGCCTGTTTTTGTTAAGGTGTCACATATCTGAGACCATAAACTATGCAGACTTTTTTTCCAGGACGACGCCTGACTGTTGTACAAACCAAACAGGGCCTTTTAGTTTCATTGTGCTCTTGTTTCTTTCTTTTTTTACAGGAGGAGCAGGTCATTTATGATCATTTTTCTGATCCAAAATTTGTTGAGCAGTTAATCAAGTTTCTTTCTTTAGAAGACAGAAAAGGAAAGGATAAATTTAATCCTCGCAGATTTTGCCTCTTCAAGGTAACCAGTTATCTATTTCTTTGATTAGTTACACCTTATAGAAAATGATAAAATCCTTTGCAAAAAGCTCTGTAATATATGATCCATGCAGTTAAACTTCTGTATTCCGCATATTGATCCAGTTTGGACAATTGAACCAAGGTCTCCTAAACCATGGTTTATGAAGCTGTGAATGAGTGCCATGACCAAGTTGTCCTTAGCCCCTCTATTAAAGGGAGGTGACACTGTGGTCTAAACCACTGAGCCTCTTGGGCTTGCTGATTGGAAGGTCAGCAGTTCAAATCCCCATGCCGGAGTGAACTCCCGTTGCTCTGTCCCAGCTCCTGCCAACCTAGCAGTTTGAAAGCACACCAGTTCAAGTAGATAAATAGGTACTGCTGTGGCAGGAAGGTAAACAGCATTTCCATGCACTCTGGTTTCCATCACAGTGTCCCATTGCACCAAAAGCGGTTTAGCTGTGCTGGCCACATGACCCAGAAAGCTGTCTGTGGACAAATGCTGGCTCCCTCAGCCTGAAAGCGAGATGAGCGCCACAACCCAATAGGCACCTTTGACTGTACTTAACCGTCCAGGGGTCTGTTGCCCCCCCTTTTTTAGCCCCCCTATTCTTCTCTTTGAAAGGGACGCAGGTGGCGCTGTGGGTTAAACCACAGAGCCTAGGACTTGCCGATCAGAAGGTCGGCAGTTCGAATCCCCACGACGGGGTGAGATCCCGTTGCTCAGTCCCTGCTCCTGCCAACCTAGCAGTTCGAAAGCACGTCAAAGTGCAAGTAGATAAATAGGTACCACTCTGGCGGGAAGGTTCTCCAGAAGCGGCTTAGTCATGCTGGCCACATGACCCGGAAGCTGCACACCGACTCCCTCGGCCAATAAAGCGAGATGAGCGCCACAACCCCAGAGTCGGTCACAACTGGACCTAATGATTGGGGTCCCTTTACCTTTATTCTTCTCTTTGCTTACCTCTTTGGAGCTTATTTTCTGACACAGAGTTTTCATTTGCAGACAACCCAGAATCTGCTGTGCTTATATTCATTGTATTGCCTTTTGTAAGACTTACATTGGGGGGGGGGGGGGTAGGGACTCTATATCCACAGCAGGTAGTCCAACTTTCCAACGGTTTGATTTTCTTCCTGATGGCAAATTCTTTCTATTGTCTCCTGTGGCAGACGGATGGCCACTTAAAAGTGGCAATATATGCTTTTGGGGAGCTTGCTTGCAAATATATATTGAGGGAAATGTTGAAAAATATAATTCCATGCACCTATGTAGGCATGTGTAAATGCAGGGGGGTTCTCTCTTATTCCTGGGGGAGGGGGGGTGGCACAGAACTGCAGCACTTCCAACACAGGTCTCTGTTGCTTTTCTCTCATCCATGGCTTATGCATCATTTAAAGTTAAAACCAGTACAGTGGTACCTCTGGTTACGAACTTAATTCATTCTGGAGGTCCGTTCTTAACCTGAATCCATTCTTAACCTGAGGTACCACTTTAGCTAATGGCGCCTGCCACGCCGCCACCGTGTAATTTCTGTTCTCATCCTGAGGTAAAGTTCTTAACCCGAAGTACTACTTCCTGGTTAGCTGAGTCTGTAACCCGAAATGTTTGTAACCTGAGGTGTTTGTAACCCGAGGTACCACTGTATCCTGATCTATGTATATAGCATGCCTTATTTTATTTTTAATACAACTTTGGAAAGTGTGCATTGTATTAATGGATGGGAAAGTACCCCTTTTGATTATATTTTTCATGCGTTTTCTAGAATTAACACTTTGGCACAGTTAAGTTAGGAGTTGTGCAAGCCTTTTTCGTAAAAGTGACGAGTTTAAAACTAAACCATGAGTCTTGTTTTAACAGGGCTTGTTCAGAAACTTTGATGATGCCTTCTTGCCTGTATTGAAACCCCACTTAGAACGTTTGGCAATAGATTCTCACGAAAGTCCCCAACGATGCATAGCTGAAATTATAGCTGGTGTGATAAGAGGATCTAAGCACTGGACATTTGAAAAGGTAGTGTGTACTTCGCTTAATTTTTGCAAAAACGAAACAGCTGCGCATGCACAAGGATTACCACTTTCTCACCCCCCTGCATGTCCTCCCACACTGTCCGCCAAATATGATCCGGAGGGTTGTGGAAACCCCCAAAACAGATTTAGGAAAAGGGCCATTGTGCAACCAGAGAGCCTTGTGTTGACGGAACTACTTTCTCAGTGCTTTGTTGAATGTATCCTATATTTATTTAGGTTATTTTTTATACTACACTTCATCATAAGTGTCGCAGGGTGGTGTAGAACAAAATAAAATGCCATAATTAAAACCAGTGCACACAGAATATAAACCTGTGAAATCCCAAGGTGGTTAGAAAAGCTACCTTGAATTCCTGAGGAAGAGTATTATATAAATAATACCAGTTTTAAACTTTCAAATAAATCATTGCTTTTTTTGAAGCCTACTCCACCCCAGTCTAAAAGTTGTACATTAATATTAATTGGTTTCTGGGATTTCCTAAACAAATACATGGAATTGCTAAAGTATATTTACCCCTTAGTATCAGAATCATGAGTAGCTGAGATTAAGAATGAACTACTGTTTATTCTCTGATCTTTCGCCATTGGCCCAAAATATTAAGGATTCCGTGTTCTTGGTTTTGGGTTCCTCCAGACCTTAGGCTGCAGAGATTCTGACAGGAGCTCTATTTCAGATTTCTATACTGGCAACGTTACCTTGCCACATCCTTGTAAGAAATTACATTTTGTTGAGGGTTTTTTTTGGGTTTTTTAATTGAGACGGCTTAAACTTAAGCAGTATCTGAGCAGTATGCAAGAAAACAAAACATGAAAATACAGCAGCAGTGCTAAGAGAGAGTCCATGTGTCATATGTACAGGGGTGGCCCAAGGTGAGACCTGCTGCCACCCCCACAATGAGAGAGCATACTCCGTAAGAAGACTCCCCTGCTGGGCAGGGGGAAAGAGAAGGTCCTTTCTGGATAACCCCTCCCACTCGGCAGTGAGGCTTTGCACAAGCTCCTCCCTTCAGGAGAAGCAGGTGCAAAGCCCCATCACACCACCTCTCGTGGGGGAGGGGAGATCTCGCCTCCCTATCTGCCGCCAGTCCCTCTCTGCTCCTAGAGACCAGCAGCAACGCACAACAGGATGCCACTCCTTGGAGGGTGCCACTTACGACAGCTGCCTTGCCTAGCCTCATGGGCGGGTCGGCCGTGCCTACGTACTTCTCATGATTTCTTTGCCTGTTCTCCCTTTTTGTACAGGTAGAGAACCTCTGGAAAGTTCTGTGTCCGCTTCTTAGGACAGCTTTATCCAACATAACAGTGGAAACCTACAATGACTGGGGTACCTGTATAGCAACGTCATGTGTAAGTCCTGCATATTTCCTTTTTAATTTGCTGTATCTTTAAAAAACAACAACAAACCGATAGAAGCACTATAGTTCTCCGCTCTTCTTATTCCTCAGTGAGGTGGGTACCAAGCCTCTTCCTTATGGGAGGAACTGTTCAGTTCTTAGGTGCTTCTGTCACAGCTTGCCCTTTAGCTCAGGTTGCTACAGGGTAAGGTGTCTTCTCAGTCTTCTTCAGTTTTGCTCCCCCTTCCTCCATGCCTCTCCCCTTTGCAGTCATTTTTGTCCATTTTTTGCTCTCTGCAATCCATCTGGTGTGCACAGGGCAAGGCTTGGACTTTGTTCTTATCTTTTCTCTTTTTTGGGGTGCTGCAAATGTGACGTGTTATGCAGCCCAAGAGAAAGCTGCTATCTAATTATTGGGTCTCTCTGGCTCGTCCTGTGACCATCGGGGGGAAATAGTGCCTTCGTTAGACAGGAAATTACAGCTGTGGCTGCTGAGTCTTAAGTTTCACATGAACCTAGAAATTTGGATGAAAACGTACTTTTGAAGACCTGTGATTCAGCCCTCTGGCTGTTTACTCAGAAGTAAGTCTTGCTTCTGGTCTTACTCCCTAGCAAATTATAGCCCAGGAATAGGGTTTTGTGCACTCTTAACGTGGGAATAAATACCATTAAACTTAGTGACACTTACTTCTGAGTAACCTGCTTAGGATTGGCGATAAGGCTTAGATCAAAGCTTTAGCATGCTTAGAGACAAAAAGGGTATGTGCTCAGGGCAAAAAGAACATTTTATACAAGTTGGCATTTTGGTGCTGCATTTTTTTTTTTTTATGATGGTTTCTGTCTGGATTTTTATTTCTTGCTTGCTTTTTTAAAAAAGACAAAACAAAACACGTTGTTATGCAATAGAACCCACTCTTTTAGCAGCACAAATGTTTGATATTGAATTGTCTTTCAAAAAGCTTTACCAAGATTTCACTTGCCAGAAATCATTTTGCCCCTTTTGCCTTTTAAAATTGTTAATACAGGAGAGCAGGGACCCTCGAAAATTGCACTGGTTGTTTGAATTGTTGTTGGAGTCTCCGTTGAGCGGTGAAGGAGGATCATTTGTTGATGCATGGTAAATAATAATAATAATAGTAGTAGTAAAAATTAATAATAATTTTGCCTATTTGTCGTAGGCCAAAGTGTGGAAGACAGTGGGGCTCATATTTATACAGAACAGATTGTTCCCATGCTGACGGGTTCTCACTCTTGTCAGCTGTTGCACCACAGCATACAGCAGTAATTGCTTCTGGATCAAGCCCCACATAGGGTACACTGCAGTAATCCAGTACAGTCATATCTCATATTACGTTCTTTCAGGTTGCGTCCCGCGGCGACCTGGAAGGACCAGAAAGGGTTACTTCCGGGTTTCGCTGCTCGTACATGCACAGAAGCGCAAAATGACGTCATGCGCAGAAGTGGCGAATCGCAACCCCTGCGTGCGCAGGCGCGCCGCTGCGGGTTGCGCTCTTTTCATGTTTCGAACGGGCCTCCGGAACGGATCCCGTTCGCAGCCAGAGGTACCACTGTATGGAAATAGTCAGTACATGAACTAACCCATCCAAGCTTTCCTGGTCCGGGAACGGTCATGACTTTCTTACCAGATGCAGCCGATAAAAGATGCTCCTAGCCACTGATGCTGCCTGGACTTCCAGTGACAAAGCTGCATCCAGAAGCAGGCACATGCACACACCATTAAAGGGCCGCTGGAACTATTCTTAATATCCGTGCATGTTGTACTACTGCAATTTTGGTGGTTTTCATTTCCAGCAAAGGTGTTCCTATGGCCATCCCCCCCCCCTTTTAACTATATGAGGAGCTGCTAGTTCAGGCATAGGCAAACTCTGCCCTCCAGATGTTTTGGGACTACAACTCCCATCATCCCTGACCGCTGGTCCTGTTAGGAATGATGGGAGTTGTAGTCCCAAAACATCTGGAGGGCCGAGTTTGCCTGTGCCTGTTGCTAGTTCCCTTGGTTTATTGTAAGCAAAAAATTTAGTCATTGGCCTACCTTTTGTGAGCAATGAAGTGTAAGAGAATTGTTTGTGTCATGCCTTGGGGTCTTTGGGTGGCGATAAAGGTGTGCTTCCCTAAGTTATGACCTTACTGTATGTTTTTCTGTCTTTCCCCGCTCCCCTCCCCATTCCCCTGCCCCCTCCTAGTCGACTGTATGTCCTGCAAGGAGGTCTTGCACAGCAAGAATGGCGAGTACCAGAGCTGCTCCACAGATTGCTGAAGTACCTAGAGCCGAAACTCACCCAAGTTTACAAAAATGTCCGAGAGAGGATAGGAAGGTTAGTGTTCTCAAGTCCGTGCATAGTTTTTAGGCCTGCAGCCCTCAGCTGAAAGCCAGAGGATGGAAGCTCTCGCCGTTTGGCAGAAGCCTTAAATATGGTATAATAGCATTAGTAATTTTACTATTTATATGTCGTCCATCTGACTGAGTTGCCCCAGCCACTCTGGGCGCCTTCCAGCAAAATACAAAAACACAAGAAAACACCAAACCTAATCAGGGCTGCCATCAGGTGTCTTCTAAAAGTCAGATAGTTGTTTATGTCCTTGACATGTGATGGGAGGGCATTCCACAGGGCAGGTGCCACTACCAAGAAGGCCCTCTGCCGGATTCCCTGTAACCTCACTTCTCACAGGGAGGGAACTGCCAGAAGGCCCTCAAAGTCAAATATTAATATGTCTTTCCTTCAGAATGCTGGAGGTTGTATGATTAAATGCCCCACCTCAACAACAACAAAACCCTCTCTGTTCATAGAAAATTAGCACATCAGGCTAAGCTAGTATTCTTCTCTCTGAGGTGCTAGTTCCTCACGAAAGGACCTTTTTTACATGGAGCATTCAAACGTACAACCCCCTTCTCACATAACAATCTGAACGCACTCAAGAAGGCTCTACCTTGTGAATCTTGTGAATGTATTATTGAGAGCCAGTGTGGTGTAGTGGTTAAGAGCGGTAGTCTCGTAATCTGGGGAACCGGGTTCGCGTCTCCGCTCCTCCACTTGCAGCTGCTGGGTGACCTTAGGCCAGTCACACTTCTCTGAAGTCTCTCAGCCCCACTCACCTCACAGAGTGTTTGTTGTGGGGGAGGAAGGGAAAGGAGAATGTCAGCCACTTTGAGACTCCTGAAGGGGAGTGAAAGGCGGGATATCAAATCCAAACTCTTCTTCTTAGCTGTTAGATTTCTAAGGAAGCTGTCAGATTCTCCCCAGGAACTAGAATGAGTAGTAATTTCTGCAACAAATTTGTGAACAGGGTTTAAAGGAAAATATTAAACGTGTATACTTCATTTTGTTTCGTGTAGCGTTCTGACATACATCTTCATGATAGATGTTTCCTTACCAAATACCGCTCCAACAAAATCTCCCCATGTCCATGAGTTCACTTCCCGAATACTTGAAAAACTCAAACCCCTCACGGAAGTAGATGAAGAAATTCAGAATCATGTTATGGAAGAGAATGGAGTCGGAGATGAAGATGAGCGAACTCAGGGCATTAAACTCTTGAAAACCAGTAAGTGCCTGTGCTAAACTTGCGCACACCAAATTAAATGCCCAGCTGTACTTATTTGAGAGTTATTATTTCAATTCGCATTCCGCTTTTCCACATGAGTGTCACCCAAAATAATTCAAATCACAACAGCAAATGTATATACAGGTGCATTATTACAACAAGCAGCCTAATATTGATTGTTTTCATACTGTGCCTCAGAGAGATTTTTTAAAATATTAAGAAATTTATAAATGCTTTTAAATGAATGAATGCTCATTTCAAAATGCATCGAGAGAATAAAACATGACAATCCAAATAATTCCTGTTTGTAATACTAACATTTTAAATTCATTATCAAATGGGCAATATCGACCATTGTGTCTTCTAAGGCAGCTGATAGTTGGAAAAGATTAGTTTGAACCATGCCTGTGTCTTGCTGTGCTCTGTTTGACCTTGTGCCAAGCTGTTGTGTTTGCCTTTCTTCTGCCTTTGACAGTTCTGAAGTGGTTGATGGCAACTGCGGGGAGAGCCTTTTCCACAGCTGTTGCGGAACAGCTTCAGCTCTTGCCGTTGTTTTTCAAGGTACGTGGTTTGTTAGTTCTCTTTAGGCTTCAGAGGTAATTTCGGAACACATTAAACCAACAATGCTTGACAAATAGCAGGACCTGGGTGGCGCCGTGGTCTAAACCACTTAGCCTCTTGGGCTTGCCGATCGGAAGGTCAGCAGTTCGAATCCACACAACGGGGTGAGCTCCCGTTGCTCTGTCCCAGCTTCTGCCAACCTAGCAGTTCAAAAGCAGTGGAAGCAGATAAATCTTAGGTGGTTTTTTTTTCAAATTTAAGGAAGTGCGTTTATTTTTCTTCAAGCACTTCTTCCATTTCTCAAGTATGAAAAGTTTGTTAGAAACAACAACATAATACTTTAAGTGACTCTTTTTTTTTCAACTGCTCTGTCTAAATACTTACACATAGAAACTCATGCCATATTAACAGGTTCTGCCTAAAACAGTTCTTTTTACATCCAGTTTATCTATTGAGAGAAATTATTTGTCTTATTTTGGCTTTTACACCTACTCTTTGATTGATTGATTGATTGATTGATTGATTGATTCAAGGTATTTATGTACTGCTTTTCAGGTGGGGCTCACAAAGCAGTATACCAAAGATTGGCACAAAATTGCAGTGAAATTGAAAGACATCTATTTCTTTAGGAGATTGTACAACTCTTCAATTTTCTGCTTCCCTAAGGGCAAGATGGGCTTGATGAAGCACTGCATGTGGTTTTTCATTATCCACTCTTGCGACTGTAATTTGTTTAAAACTATTTTCAATATTGTATTTTTTAAATTGCCATAACTCACCCTTGCTGCCCAATTGTAAAAGATGACAAGCCTTGAGCTAGGGAAGTCTTTTCAGGTTTAATACTGCTGAGAATTCAATGCACATGTTCATTTCTTTGTATGCTTCAGAGAAAACCCACCAGAGGTTGCCATTTCTGGGAGCAACCCACGAAACACTTGTCCTATTTAAGTCCTGTTTCAGTTAAGGGGATTAGACAGATAATACAGAAATATTTCAGGGAGGCAATTTCCCCTCCCTTTAAAGCTTTAAAATCTCAATTTTATTGTCCAAATCCCTGTATGTTTCTAGATTCTCAGAGCCAAATATTATTATTCTTTATTAAATTTATATACCACCTGAAGATCGTAGTAGCGGCATCTACTCAGTGTCCTTGGAGTAGGCATATTAATAGCGAAACAAGCAGCTCACTTCAGCTGTTGATTATTTTGTGAATGTACTTCAATACAGCATTTAGGGGCTTTAGGCTTGAATATTTCATTGATCCCATCTTTCTAGTTGGAGAAGCTGAAATTGTAATCCTGCATTGTATTGATTTTACAAAAAAGAAACCTTCTTTGGCTGTCGGTCTTCAACCTGGGTCCACTCACCTTTCCTGTTCTTCCTTCCACAGATCGCACCTGTAGAAAATGACAACAGCTACGATGAACTTAAGAGAGATGCTAAGATGTGCTTGTCGTTAATGTCTCAGGGATTGCTGTACCCTCAACAAGTGCCTTTGGTACTTCAGGTGCTAAAACAAGTACGTGGCGCTTTCTTAAGCTGTGTAAACAACAAAAGCATATTTCGTGGTGTCAGCATTCCCTTGAGGCAACCGTTGACAGTAAATGCCTTCTGCCTCAATACTTTTGGGGGGTGGGTCTCCTATAAAATTCTGAATTATTTGATGACTACCAAAATAGCCGTCCCTATAGCAGGTGGTATGGGTGTGGAGGGAAGACCTGTTTATTGCAATAACATCTTGGAGGTCCCGGGCCACAGGGAGGTGAGGCTGGCCTCAACCAGAACCAGGGCTTTTCGGCTGTGACCCTGATCTGGTGGAACGCTCTGTCACAAGAGACTAGGGCGCTGCGGGACTTGACATCTTTCCGCAGGGCCTGCAAGACAGAGCTGTTCCTCCAGGCCTTTGGCCGAGGAACAGTCTGACCCCCTTCTTTGGTAATCCTCACAGAACTCTAGCCTAATGGTTGCCATTAATTTTATTTTGAATTGATTTTAAAATGAATTGATTTTAGAATACTGTGTTACTTTTATTGTTGTTAGCCGCTCTGAGCCTGGCTTCGGTTGGGGAGGGCTGGATATAAATAAAATATTATTATTATTATTAATTATTCCCTCTGGGGTGCAGTGCATCTCTGCTTCCTCTGCTCATGGAAACCTAATGAATTCTGCCCCACCTTTACAGGGTTCATGCCATTAATGAACTAGACAATCCAAGCGAGGGTACTAACCCAGTGGCTAACGCAGTGGTTTGACTTCACCCCTAGAGGCGTACTCCGTTGTCTCTTTAGACAGACGGATGCCAGCAACAAGCTCAGAAGTTAAGCTGTCATCTGAGGAATTAAGGAGAGGGGATTGGGCATGGAAATAGGAGTGAGCGTTAGGACAAATGAGCATTAGAGCAAAAGACCTGCTATGTCTACTTGTAGATAAATTCTGAAATGTAGCTATGGAGAGTTTTTGCTTTCTCTGTATATGGAAGGTGGTTTAAATGCAGGCTGATCCTTGCTTCCACTTGAAGAATTGCCTGTTTAATTTTTTCTAACTGCTGCTTTTTTGTTATTTTGCAGACAGCAAAGAATAGTTCCTGGCATGCTAGGTACACAGTGCTAACCTACCTCCAGACCATGGTTTTTTATAATCTTTTTATCTTCCTAAACAATGAAGAAGCGGTAAATGACATCAGATGGCTGATTATAAGACTGCTAGAAGATGAACAGCTTGAGGTGAACAATATACCTGTGCTTGCATTTCTTGACAGCCTGTGAAAAATCCATGTTTGCAAAATAAAAGTTGAGCTTCGTAGGTAACGGGGCACCATCCTGCCCAAAGTTTAATCACTTTTAAAAGTTCTGTTGATCTTGGTGGAAGAATTAGGTAATATGATCCATATATGAACCAAACACTGCAAAAACCATACATCATCATCAGAAAACACTTGATAGTAGTTTATTACGTTTCCCATGTTCATTTCACATCTGTATTATTCTAGTTAGCTTGTCCATTTCAGCAACACTAAAGCTTTTCCATTATTGTTTCTTACATTTGCTCTGCAAAGGTCCATTCAATTTCCCAATTTTAGCAACTACGCTCTTTGTTGCTACCTTCAGGCCAGCATATGCTTAAGTCTTCCCCTTTGAAACCAGAGGGCCTTGAATATGCCTCACTTTTGTCATGCTCTTTTGTCATGACATTCCTCCTTTTCTCTGATATAGCATTGTCTTTTACTTTGCCCAGGCACTGAATGCATTTTTAATTACCGTATTTTTTGCTCTATAAGACGCACCAGACCACAAGACGCACCTAGTTTTTGGAGGAGGAAAACAAGAAAAAAAATATTCTGAATCTCAGAAGCCAGAACAGCAAGAGGGATCGCTGCACAGTGAAAGCAGCAAATCCCTCTTGCTGTTCTGGCTTCTGGGATAGCTGAGCAGCCTGCATTCGCTCCATAAGACGCACACACATTTCCCCTTACTTTTTAGGAGGGAAAAAGTGAGTCTTATAGAGCAAAAAAATACGGTATCTACTGTATATTTAAGAGGTCAGCATAAGTTTGTTTTACGGTTGCTAGTGCTCTCATGCGATATTTTGATTATATGAAACAGAAGCTGCAAATACAACATTGTTCATGTGTGAGTGAAATAACCATTTATGGAGGCAAATGAACCGAGCGATAGGTTACCAGGGCAACTTTACTGTTGGTTATAATAGTTTCTGAAACATTTTGTTTCCCAAAATGGTAGTTCCTGAAGCAGGTTTGCTAGTGACCTAACTGCTGCAGGCAGCATTGATTTGAATTTGAAGCAGTCTTTGGTTCCTGCTTCAGTGTTACATAGCCCTGAGTTCTGCTTGCGTCCTATGAGTGTTACTAGCATCCTTTTACCACTCTTAGTTGGAACATTTATCCTGCCGTCTAAAACAAGCAAACACCCCCCCCCCCCCGCTGCTTTCTGTTCCCTCTTTAGCAGCAATGCAGACTTGCGGAACTAATTTGTAGAGCAAATTTGCAAATCGCCAGATGAATAGTACGTTCTTGCAAAACAGCAGTACAGATCGGCAAAGCGCCTCCTTGTGTGTAATCTCTTGTGACCTGGTTGCCATGGAAACCTCAAATCTTGCGGTGGTGGTAATCTTGCGTTTCCTTGCCCTGAGCTGGCAAGCCCTAAAATGGTGCTCACTTGTTACTCCAGTGCTGTTTTGCGCTCTCGCTCTCTCTCTCTCTCTCTGTGTGTGTTACATAAAGACAAGAGCAGCTTCTGCCATCAAGTAGAGGCTAGGTTGTGCCTGGCATGGTTGTTTAGGGTGAAGGAAATAGTGAATCCCCCATATCTCCTTCCTCCTTCCCAGCATTTTGGTTCTCAGCTTTGATTTAAATAAAAGGTATCAGAAAGAAAAGCTGCTCTCCCCTTTGAATGTCCCTCATATCCCATTCTCCTCACCCTGGCAGCTGGGTTCTTGCGGTGGGCCTCATTATTTCCAAATCCTGCCCGTTCCAGGCCCTGCCCCTCCCACATCCCATTGCTTTCTTACCTTTTCAAATTCATTCTGTGAGGCTTTATTCTTTGCATCAAGTCCCTTTTTCCTACTTCCATGGGCACTGTCTTGACCTTGTCAAGACAATAACTAATGGTGTGTCTTTCTCCTGTGAAATTCCCTCTTTCTCTTTCTTCTGGCTCCCTTCTAACTACAGTCGTACCTTAGAAGTCGAACGGAATCCGTTCCGGAAGTCTGTTCGACTTCCAAAATGTTTAGAAACCAAAGCGTGGCTTCTGATTGGCTGCAGGAAGCTCCTGCAGCCAATCAGAAGCCCTGTGGGATGTTTGGCTTCCAAATAACATTCGCAAACTGGAACACTCACTTCCGGGTTTGTGGCATTTGGAAGCCAAAACATCCCAAGTACCAAGATGTTCAAGGTACAACTGTACTTTCAAATATGCTACTGTTTCCCCCTGTTCTCAAACCACCCACCTTCCCTATCCAACTATCGGTCTGACCCCTTTCTATGCTTCACTTCCAAATCCCCGGTGCCCCTTCTTACTCCCACTGCCTTGACTTTTCCTCTAGCTCTGCTCATGCCTTTCTTCAATCTGGTCCCTGCCCCCCGTTCCGAAACTGCTCTCTCAAAGATCACTGGCATGATCTGGACCTCTGTTGCCTAAACTACTGTAGTTTCCTCCTCTCTGGACTCCTGTTGGGTTTCCAATTGCTCTGATCATGTCGTGCGCCACTCCTTAAATCCCCATATAAGTGATAAAAGGCAAAGAATCTAAAACACGTAGTTAACAGTATTCAGAAGTTGGCACATTTGCGACTGGCTCTCCAGAGTACAAGCACCTGCCAACACTCTGCCTCCAAACCAGCACATTAAATTATACCCTTGAACATAATATTCTAAAGTTTTACAAAGCTAAAAGTCAGCCTGCAGACCCCTTAATAAATGAGCAAAGGAAGTTAACAGGCACTTGAGATCAACTTCCTCTCATTTTTATACTATGCGGGTGGCGCTGTGGTCTAAACCACTCTGGCAGGAAGGTAAACGGCGTTTCCGTGTGCTGCTCTGGTTTCACCAGAAGCGGCTTAGTCATGTTGGCCACATGACCCAGAAAAACTGTCTGCGGACAAACGTTGGCTCCCTTGGCCAGTAAAGCGAGATGAGCACTGCAACCCCAGATGACTGTCAGGAGTCCTTTACCTTTACCCCTTTACCTTACTCAAATTTGTGTTAAGCATTGAGCATATAGAGCCCATTCTTAAACACACTCTGCTGAGCTGAAAGGTGAAGTGCTAATAGACCCCAGGGTCAGAAGACTTGGTCGCGGAGTGAGCAAACTTGTCACCAAACCGCTTTCATTGACATCCCGTCGCATACATTAAAATTTGCATTTGCAGCTGAATTCAATGCGGGAACTCCTACAGAAAGGAATACCAAGCAAGCCAATCACTGAAATCATGAATTACTATGGGGTCGTTTGAAAAAGATACCGCAGTGGGGCAAATGCCAACTTGTCGACCAGACTTGTTCACTGGAGTAACTGGTTTCCTCGTCCGTCCCTAGGTGAGAGAGATGGCGGCCACCACATTGAGCGGCTTGCTCCAGTGCCACTTCCTGGTGATTGATGACCCCCTGCAGACTCACTTTGAGCAGCTCTGTAAGAGGAGGCTCCCGAAGAAGAGGAAAAGAGACCTCAGCACCGTGGTGGATACCATTCCTCCTGCAGGTAAAGCCATACATGATGGCTTCTTAAGAGGGTCTTTGTCTGAGCTTTGGTGTCCTCACATGCCTGAGACTAGCTCACCACCGCTGGAAATGGTTTCAGTCCAAAGCAGTGGAAAAGGTGCTTCATTGGAAGCTGTCGGTCTGCTGGTTCAGGAAACAGGAAGGCAACACAGGCGCAGTGACTAGGGACGGGAGAACCAAACCAGAGTAAACTCAGATTCACAACTGAGGATACTTTGCCAAGGGGAGCAGGAAGTAGGAGGAGGAAGCTAGACGTTTTAGGAGGTGCAAAGCCCAGGGGCTTGTGAGCACACAGGTGGGCTTTGCGGCAGCTTCTGCTTATTTGCTTGCAAGCTACTCTATTGTACTGCAGTGCAGTGAGGCATGTTAATTGGGAGCAGCATGCTACTTAGGTGTTTGTTTTTGCCTGCTGTTTCTTCTTTCCATCTGCCACCAAACTTGGAAGCGCAGGAGCTCTTGGGAAAGGACTGAAAAGTCGCATGCAGCTCAGATCTCCCTTTTCCCTTTCTGCTTTGACTTGTGGAGAGTTAGAAGGGATACTGTACTACTCCAAGGAGCCCCAAACCCTCCTTTCCATCAAAGAAAAGAAAGGGAGATTTGAAATGGCCTCGGGCCAGTATACCTGAAGGAGCATCTCCACCCCCATCGTTCTGACCGGACGCTGAGGTCCAGCGCCGAGGGCCTTCTGGCGGTTCCCTCATTGCAAGAAGCAAAGCTACAGGGAACCAGGCAGAGGGCCTTCTCGGTAGTGGCGCCCACCTGTGGAACGCCCTCCCATCAGGTGTCAAAGAGAGAAACAACTACCTGACATTTAGAAGGCATCTGAAGGCAGCCCTGTTCAGGGAAGTTTTTAATGTGTGACATTTTAATGTATTTTTAATCTTTGTTGGAAGCCGCCCAGAGTGGCTGGGGAAACCCAGCCAGATGGGCGGGGTACAAATAATAAATTATTATTATTATTATTATTATTATTATTATTATTATTACTTTTGAGGTCAGCTGGGGAGGCCTTGTAAAGTTTACTCCAGCCACCTGAAACATTGTGAGTAAGGTATCAGCTATCGCCCATTGTATAGTAGACCCATTTTATAGGAAATCTTTAGAAAGAAAGGGCCCTTCCCCCCCCCCCCCCGACACACACATACAAACACAATGTTTTGTTTCTTGTACATAGAAAGCATCAATGACTTTCTCTGTTGCAGATTTGGTGAAGCGCCATGCTGGTGTGCTGGGACTTAGCGCGTGCATTTTATCCAGTCCTTACGACGTGCCCACCTGGATGCCTCAGCTTTTAATGGACCTTAGTGCACACCTGAATGATCCTCAGCCTATTGAGGTAAGAGCCCTCTTACCGCATCCCCTGGCAGCAAGGCTTTCTCACCTGAAACTGTTCTTAACCTGAAGCACCACTTTAGCTAATGGGGCCTCCCGCTGCTGCCGCGCCACCGGAGCACAATTTCTATTCTCATCCTGAAGCAAAGTTCTTAACCCGAGGTACTATTTCTGGGTTAGTGGAGTCTGTAACCTGAAGCGTATGTAACCTGAAGCGTATGTAACCCGAGGTACCACTGTACTAATTCATAGCTGAGTCCTTAAAGAAAACTGAGAATAAGTTGGCTTATCATGGATTTATTTTTTTTTTAAATTGCCTCTGCCAACGCAGGATAGTTGTTTTAAATACGCTGTTTAGATCCATTTCTCTGCTTCTCGCCACACAGATGACAGTGAAAAAAACTTTGTCCAATTTCCGGAGGACCCACCATGATAACTGGCAAGAGCACAAGCAGCAGTTCACTGATGACCAGCTTCTCGTCCTTACTGACCTCTTGGTTTCGCCGTGCTATTATGCATAATGAGGTGAGATTTCATTGTGTGATCGTGGGCCAATAATAGCTTCTTGAAAGCTTTTCTGGATAATCCAACCGGGCACCGGGCAAACCCAGCTCTAAACTGGCAAGAGATGTGATTTTAGACACGATGAAATTAAATAGATAACAGGGCTGTGGCATAAAAACCAAGGCATCTTTAATGTATTTACAGCTCCATTATCATTAAATTAAATTTGCTTCCCAGCTCAGCTAAAGCCTAGCAAGGGGGTATTTTCATGCTTGCTTTGCAAGTTGGAACATGGGTAGGGAATATTTTTTTGGCCTGGTGGGTCCTATGATTATCTGATCCCCGCCTCCATGGAGCAACCCACCTGTCAAATCACCTGACACTGTGATGGGCAGTGAGTTCAACACTGCTTTGCAATCAAGTTCCCCTTGCCATGCAGCTGATTTAGCCAGACCTGTGCCTGCCCCCCCACACCTGATGTCATGTAGGATGTTAGTTGTGGCAAATGTGGGTGTGATTGCGGGGGGGGGGGGGGGCGGGGATAGGGCCTTGCAAGCCAAATTGGGACCTGTGTCACCCCTGCATTTGACTAACACTGACCAGCACCTCTGGCAGAGCTGGGTGGAGGTTGCAATTGAAAGCAGCCTGGGGGTGATGAGCAGCAGCAGTGGGGTTTGATTAAAGGCATGCTTCACATTAACAAGACATTCCAGGTATAGGACAGCCCTGATCCTCCTAAAGAGGGAAGCTGCCATTCATATCCATTGACTGTGATGGCTGGAGAGTGCTGGGGAAATGGACTGCCTCTTTTCCCCATGCTCCTGGCGGGTGGAGAATCCCTGCTTCCATCACAGTCTCCCTCCGCTAGAGCAGCTTTTTGCAAGGGGTATAGCTGGCTTCGTCTTTCCGTCCTTGGCAGTTGCGGAGAGGAGAACAGGGAGGAGTGATTATATATATTCTAAATGCAAGCTTTAGCGCAGGTACACACATTCTTTTTCTTGCAAAACATGACCCGAGCTCTCCTTTCTTGTTTCCTTCCGTCTTGCAGGTTCTCGGAAAAAGGAGGGCCCACTGCCATTTCCGCAAAAATAAAGGAAACTCAAAACTAATTTATTGTGTATAGAACCCTTTTGGATATGGTAACTCTGAGGCTTAGCGCTGGAATCCTTTAAGGAAGTACATACCTTAAGTCTCTGTGGGAAGGACTCTTGAGGATTTCTGCTGCACTGGGGAGAGGGGACTGCCGCAGCGTGACAAGTCTTTGTGTTTGAGGGAGCAATCATGATTTTTTTCCACACTTTCATGCAAATTCCTTGCGTTAACCCGAAGCCCTTTAAAAAGAAATCTTATTCTGTGCAGGTGGCTAATGCTGCAACTTCACATTACATACATGGACTTTCGAACCTAATTATCTGCAATTTTGGGTGCTCAAACTCTCCATCTGATCTGCCTGCAAGAGTGTGCATCTGTGAACTGCTGACCACTCGCTTGTAAGCGTAGGCCAAAAATGTCCCCCATAACATTGTTCTGTCTCTTTCCAGCTCCCATGCAATACCAGGCTATGCAGAACTTTGAGCTGCGTTTCTTTTGAAGTCTTACCTTCTGAGCAAATATTTCCCCCTCTATTGCTGTCCACATCAGAGCAAGAGAGTTGTCCTTTCTGTTGACAGGTTTTTAAGTAAGATTCTCCAGCCAGGTACTGAACCTTAACTTTTGCCTGCCTTCGTAAGTGGCAGTCTTGTTGTTTTTGTCCTCAGTTCAGTAGAGCCCACAGACAAGAGTGTCTCTCAGCTGTTGGTTTTATTTCAGAGAACAAAAGAGTATGTACATATGTTAATAATGAGTGGCTAAAGACTTTTTAAATATTCCCTGTTTGCTAGTCACACATCTTTCCATTTGCCTCACCACATCTTGGAACAAGTATGTAACTTGCATTTAAAAAAATCCCAGAAGTACTGTATCTCCCTCCGCCTGGCCGCCCATCCCAAATTTCTTTTCGTTCTGCAACTCTGGTGGCTATTGGCTGGCTGTTTCACAACATGTTCAATATGTGTTACATAGATGTAAAGGACTGTATAAATTGTAGAGGCACTGCACTGGCAAAGCACTGTACAGTTTGCAAAAATTTTACATAATTCATTTGTGAGAATTAACTTTTAAACAATTGCACTTTTAGGTGTTGATAATAGTGCTTTCAGCTTTTTGTATCTGATTCGATGCCAATTTCTTCTGGTTTTTAATATTACCCCCTCCCTCTAATGAGGTGACTTTAGTTTTGGGCTTGATTTTTCATTTAACTTTTTAGTGAATCTGTTGGTTTTTACTACGTAATCTCTGCCACTCTGCCCCCACCCGCTCCCTCACTTTGGGAATGCAAGCAAGTGACATACTCTGGTGTGTGGTAAATTATAGAGTACAAGAATGCCTCCCGTGTTTGGGGGGGGGGGGGGAAATCATCTGAGAATTGTGTGTATTTTCATCTTCTGCACATCCTGTACTTTTTTCTTTGTAAAAACAGGAATACATATTTTTTTCTCTTCAATCCTCTGCCTGCTGGGAAACAACACCATGTTTTTAAAGCACAACAGTGTAACCAGTACAGTATCTCCTGAGAGCTGATACACAGAAATAACTAATGTATAGCATAGTGCCAAAATGCCGCCTTCTCCTTTCAGTTGTGTACTTAGTTTAAAGCTGAATAAATGAATTGTTTGTAAGATCTGTGCGCGCATGGTGTCTTGTTTTTCAGGGGAGAGTTTCTTCAAGATAAGCCCTTTCACCTGAGGATATATATGAAGGGGGGAAAGCTGTTAGCCCTACCGTGTATCAAATTGGTCCCTAGTAGAAAACATGTTTCCTAGTAGAAAACACAGTTGGCTTCATTTAATACTCATACATACATTTTCTTTTGGAGCTGTGGAGCCTCTGTTCTGGAAACAGCCCAATATCAAGATCTTGGGTTACCTCGAGCTTTTTCTATTTGTTACCAGCAGAAAATTGAGGCTACAAAACAGACCGTTGGTCCTAGAAATAAGGCACTGCCTGAACATGTTTGGATTAAATTAGGAGGAGATGCTATATGTAAGCAAACAATAAACGAAAGAAGTCGTAGTCAAATACATCCCTTGGACACCAGTGTACGGCGCAAACCTCTTGGTGATATTCAGAATGTGTGTGATACCCAACATGCTGGCCCAGCTCATAGCACTTGGCAAGCAACACAACCAACCTAGAGCACACAAAGTGGAACTCGGGAGAGACATAACCGGATGGAAAGAGACAGAAGGCGCAGAATCAGGATTTGTTGCGATGAACATGTCACCTGTCTGTTTCCAGTTGTGCAGCACATATCTCCGGGAACTTGTTTTTCCACTGGGCAGTGTCTCCTGCTCTGCAAAAAGCTAATATTTGAGTTGAGCCTAAAAAGGGATGCAATCTGGAGTTGTTTCTAAACCCTTGCAACTTCTTTCTTTTCCAGGACAGTGTGTGAATGTGAAGCTCAGTGGTAGATCAGCTGCAACATGGCGGAAGGGATATGCTTGGCTTGGGAAAAGTGGGTTTTCTCCCTGTCTCACAACAATAAAACTATAATAGTTGTGCAGTAGAACTTGTGCACATCCATTGAAGCTGATTTAGGACAGGTAAAGAAAGGTAAAGGGACCCCTGGCCATTAGGTCCAGTCGCGGACGACTCTGGGGTTGCAGTGCTCATCTCGCTTTATTGGCCGAGGGAGCCAGCGTACACCTTCCAGGTCATATGGCCAGCATGACTAAGCCGCTTCTGGCGAACCAGAGCAGCTCACGGAAATGCCGTTTACCTTCCCGCTGGAGTGGTACCTATTTATCTACTTGCGGTTTGATGTGCTTTCGAACTATTAGGTTGGCAGGAGCTGGGACTGAGCAACGGGAGCCCAACCCGTCGCAGGGATTCAAACCGCCAACCTTCTAAGCAGCAATCCCTAGGCTCAGTGGTTTAGACCACAGCATCACCCATGTCCCTAAGGACAGGTAAAAGCACATAAAGCACATAGTTAAACTTTGGAACTCACTCCCACAGGAGGCAATGGTGGCCACCAACTTGATTGGCTTTGGAGGAAAAGTGGGCTAATTCATGGGAGGTAAAGGCTAACCCTGGCTATGAACCATGATGGCTCTGCTTCTGCATACCAGTTGCTGGAAGCTGCTGTTCAAGTGCCAAAAGTGCAGTTGAAGCCAAGAGGAGTCAGGGTGGCAAATCTCTTGGCTTAGCCAGGCTGGGAGGGGAGGGGAGGGGAGGGGTGAAGGGAAGAGGCTTACCTAGGCTCCTTTGCATCCTTGGCAAGGGGCTGTATCGGTGGCACCCCAGTCCCTTGCACCCTAGGCAATCAGCGGCTCACTCTGTCTTTGCGATTTTTGTGCACCCCCGGGGTCTGCGCCCATGGCAGGCCAACCTGACCAACGCCTAGGGATGCCCCCAGTCAAGGGTCTCCTGTCGCTAAATTTACTGTGTATGAAAACCAAGGCCACTGAAGTCAAAGGGGGAGCACTGGCAGAACCGCTGCCTTCTGTTTTGACCTTTCTCAGGGCTCTCGGAAGCATTGCCGTGGCAGGAAATATGCGTAGGAGACCCCCGGGCCAGTTGAGAGTCGAAAGTGCCCACCCCCTGTCCCCTTGTGTCATAGGTACAGTGGTACCTCAGGTTACATACGCTTCAGGTTACAGACTCCACTAACCCAGAAATAGTACCTCGGGTTAAGAACTTTGCTTCAGGATGAGAACAGAAATTGTGCTCTGGCGGCAGCGGGAGGCCCCATTAGCTAAAATGGTGCTTCAGGTTAAGCACGGACCTCCGGAACGAATTAAGTACTTAACCCGAGGTACCACTGTACTTGGAATACAACCTCTTTAACTTGTGGTCCTGGACGGAAGTGAACAGGTCTTGGACTCATGTTCTGAACCTGTTTATGAGCAGCAGAAATGTGGGACAAAGTCCCCACTCTTCCTCGCCCTGTTACTTGGATTTCACAGTACTTTCTCCGTAGAACACCTGTGTGCCTGCAATTCGGCACAGGGGCACAAATGATTCTCATTTGCTTCCCTTCAAAGGTCTGACCCCAGGTGCCACCAGAACCTGGGCAGGTGGCAGGGCCAGCTCTCAGTAACTATCCAGGCCTTCTCTCCCCCTTTCATGTTCTTGTCCAGTACTTGGGAGTTATAGCCATCCTTAAAGATTTTCCACCCTGACTCCAACCCAGCCTCCTGGGGCACCTGAGGATGCCCATTGCAGCCAGGGGAGCATCCCAGAGGACAACCTGCTCAAGAGGAGCCCTCGGGAGCCTTCAATTTGGCTTCAGCTGCCTAGAGCTCAAACCTGCTGATGGATTTATTTGCATTTACACATCCCACCTTTTTCTCCCAGCAGCAGCGGGGGGGGGGGGGAGCTGCACAGCCTTCTCTCCCCTTCCTCCTCCTGCATCTCCCCCACAAACGCCAAAAACAAATCAGCGATGATGCGTGAGCGGCCTGAATCTCTGCTTTGGCGAAACCGGGTACCAAAAAGCCAAGGCGGCTCTTGGTAAGCAAAAGGCGCCTCCCTGCGCGCCTAGGGCCGTCCGAAGCGTTTCTCACTCGGATACAAAAGCGTCGCTTCTGCTTGCCCGGGTCTATTTAGAAAAGAAATGCGAGAGAACGAGAAAGAGCGCGTCGCTTCCTCCCAACCGCCCGCTCAGATGCGCAATCGCTGCGCTGCGTGCCGCGCGTGCGGCTCCGGTGCAGTCGCGCGCACTCCCGCCGAGGTGTGTGCGCGCGCGCTGCCCTCCCTTCCCCTCCCGGCCCTTGTTTTTGGGGTCGTGCGCGAGAGCGGAGGCGGGGTGGGCAAGATCCCTCGGGGGCTGCGCGGCGAGCAAACCGGAGGACCCCCACCCCTGGCCAGGAGCCGCCGTTGCGCATTTGGAGAGCCCCAGCAAAGCGCGCGCCGCCAACCGGGCAGCATCGTGTGCGGGCTTCGCGGTGGCGGCGGCGACACCCTCTCCCTCCTTTCCCATCTCTCTCTCTCCATCCCCCCCTCCAATGCACAAGTGAGGTCCATCCTCTCCCGCACGTCGGCGATGACTTCAGCGTCCGCCCGCCGCCTCCGGAGCTGCCCTGGGCAGCCTGGCCGGGAGAAGATGCTCCCCGCTCCCTGCGCGCCGAGGCACAAGGCGAGCGGCGCCCGCTGCTTCCCCGGAGCCGGCGCTGGGTAAGGAGACGCTGCCTGGGGTTGGTGGGTAGGGCGGAAGGTGGGTCGCCCTGGGCGCGCTTCGTGCGTCCTGGCCAGGAGGGATGGCGGGCGATGGCCTCGGCCTCCGCTCTGGCCCGAAGCGCACAAGGCTCTCCTCTCCAACCGGACCCTCAAGGCGCAGCCCGGCGCGTAATGGCGCCACGGAGCGGCCGGGAGCGTCGGACGCCTCCGCTGCTCCTGCCCGTTGCCGGGGCCTGGGGGGAGAAGCGCGGGAAGGAGCCCACGCGCCGCGGCAGGCGGTGGGGTGGGATTCGCTTCTCCCCGTCGGGGGGCTTTGGAAGGGGTTTGGCAGACTCGGGATGAGGATCCGTTTGTTAGGAGAATGATAACACGCTGAATGGCAGAACCGCGAGTGGGCAAGAGCGTCGTTGCGCAGAGGGGGCCCCCATGGAGAACAGGGTGATGGATTTGGTGGGCCTTTGGCCTGATCCAGCCCGGCTCTTCTTACAGTCTGGAGGTAGTTCTTATTCAATTCTACCCCCACCCCAAAAAAGGAATCTGTGCCGCAGGAACTGGCTTAGTCTCTGGAGGCAACCAATTTGGGTCAGGCCTAAAGAGTTTGGGGTACAGCTCCATTTTTCCAGCGCTGCATTCCTTTCCTTAGGGATGTTATCTCAGGACACACTGCTTAACTCTTTTGAGGTCACCCGTCGGAAGCTGCCTTGGGCATGTCTGCACTAAAGCAGTCTCATTGGTGCCAGGTTACCAAATCGGCAGGGTAGGCACCAAACTATGGTCCCCAGGCCATTTAGGGGCCCCACGGCAACGGATCTAAATAATATTGATTTGATCTTGAAAGAAAATTACGGTCAATTATTAGGAGATAATTTGCATGGGGCCCCCAGAGATTTGAACTGCCTAGGAGCCTCCACAGGGTTTAATATGGCACTTGAGTACACATCTGTTCAAAATGTGGCCCTCTTGGGTTTTTTTTTTCTAATCTGGGCCTCAGAACTACCCCCACCCAAATGCTTTTGCCTGACTGCACTGTGTCCTTGCACTCCAACAATCATAGAGTCAACAATCAAGGGACCCAAGGGTCATCTAGTCCAACCCCCTGCAATGCCAAGAATCTCAGCTAAAGCATCCACGACAGATGGCCACCCAACCTCTGCTTGAAAACCTCCAAGGAAGGAGGGTCCACAACCTCCTGAGAGAGTCAGTTCCCCTGTCGAACGGCGCTTACTGTCAGAATCCTGGCAAGTGTAGTTTGTTCCCTGCTGCTGAGAGTTGTTAGGAGACTCTTGTTCCTGGAAAGGGCAGTTTGGCACTGCAGATGCAGGAAAAACAACATGGGAGGCAGCAGGCGCTGTGATTCTCCAGTGGTTTGACCCAACCCCCAGAGGCACAGTCCAACAACAGCAACAAAAATCCCCTCGCGGAGCCTCAATTCTTCCCCGGGAAGAAGGATTGATTCTTAAACCATTCTGGGAATCTTAGCCCCGTGAGGGAACAGGGGTCTCTTAACACCTCTCGGCACCTTTAACAAACTACAGTTCCCACGGTTTCCTCGGTGGGAGCCACATCTGTTTAAAGAATTTGCTTCTTTAAATGTAAGATGGAGCCAAACTCTTCACTGTAGATGCTGGGAACTGAAACAGGGACTTTGACGATCTTGTTCCCTCCCCTTAATGCACAGAAACAAAACAATGGTTCCTTCCACCCTGCCCCCAGAATTAAATAATCAGCAGTCAAAATACTGGGTGTGAACTGTCCGTATTTGATTTTCTTTAACCAGCAAGATACATATGTTACATCAAAAATGTAACAGAGCAGTTCACATAATAGCATAGAATACTGGTTTTAAAGAATAGTGATAAATACAGGCTTAAAAAACAGCAAAAAAAGATACTATTTAAATATAGTTAACATCTCTCTGTGTTAAAGCAGCGGTTGAGAGCAAATCAAGTTTCCCGTGCAATTACTCTGTGAGATCTTCTGCAGGTTTACAGTGATCGAGTTGGCAGACATAGTTTCCTCTTCAGAGCACATCATGGCTGTTAAAAGTACACAGGAGAAGACTTGAAGGCCCAATATTAGCTATCTGTTGACTTACGTTTGGACGGGGCGTGTGTTTCTGCTTATACAAACAGGCTTCACCCACCATGGACTTCAAGCTTCTAATGGGAGGCGATTGATTCTGAGGTGCCGGAACCGCAGAGCGTTGCTTCCTGTGAGGATGAACCTGACGGGCTGGGCTGAGGCGAAGTGGACAGACCGCTCCAATTCCTCTGCACAGCCGCCACCGCCACACCCTCGGGGCAGCAATGACACCTTTTCCTTCCAAGGAGACCTCCAAGACATCATCCACACAGCCACCTTGGTGACGTGCACCTTCCTGTTGGCCGTCATCTTCTGCCTGGGCTCCTACGGCAACCTCATCGTCTTCCTGTCCTTCTTCGACCCGGCCTTCCGGAAGTTCCGCACCAACTTTGACTTCATGATCCTCAACCTGTCCTTCTGCGACCTCTTCATCTGCGGAGTGACCGCCCCCATGTTCACCTTCGCCCTGTTCCTGGACTCGGCGGCGGGCATCCCTGACGCTTTCTGCTTCACCTTCCACCTCACCAGCTCCGGTTTCATCATCATGTCCCTCAAGACAGTGGCCGTCATCGCCCTTCACCGGCTCCGCATGGTCTTGGGCAAGCAGCCCAACCGGACGGCCTCTTTCCCTTGCACCCTTTTGCTCACCTTGGCCTTGTGGTCCATGAGCTTCACCCTCGCGACGCTGGCCACCATGAGGACCCAGAAATCCCGCCTCTGCCTCCCCATCTCCAGCCTGGTCATCGGCGAGGGGAAGGTGGTCCCTTACCTGTACGTCATCGACTTCATCTGCTGCGTGGCGGTGGTGTCCGTCTCCTACATCCTGATAGCCCAGGCCTTGAGGAAGAACGCCCAGGTGCGCAAATGTCCCCCCATCATCACAGTCGATGCATCCAGGCCTCCGCCGTTGATCGGACCCCTTGCTGCTGGGTGTGCTGACGGCGTGCAGTGCGCCGTGCCCGCTCTCTACAGAAACCAAAACTACAACAAGCTGCAGCACATCCAAACCCACGCGTACACAAAGAACCTCAGCCAGCTGCCCGCAACTGCGGCCAGCAAGTTCCAGCTGGTGTCGACCGTGAACTTGTCGACAGCCAAGGACTCAAAGGCCGTGGTGACGTGTGTCGTCATTGTCCTCTCGGTGTTAGTCTGCTGTCTGCCTCTCGGCATCTCCCTGGTGCAGGACGTTCTGTCCCGGAACAGCGGCTTCATCCTCTACCAGTTCGAACTGTGTGGGTTCACCCTCATCTTCTTCAAGTCCGGGCTGAACCCTTTCATATATTCCCGGAACAGCGCAGGGCTGAGGAGGAGAGTCCTTTGGTGCCTCCAGTACTTCGCCCTCGTCTTCTTCTGCTGCAAGCAGAAGACGCGGCTCCGCGCCGTGGGCAAAGGGAGCCTGGAGGCCAACCGCAACAAGTCGTCCCACCATGAGACCAACTCTGCTTACATGCTGTCTCCAAAGCCTCAGAAGAAGTTTGTGGACCAGGCCTGCGGCCCGAGTCACTCCAAGGAGAGCATGCTGAGCCCAAAGGCTTCCGCCGGCCGCCAGCATTATGGGGCCCAGAGTAGCTCTACCCCTATGAACACTCGCATCGAACCTTATTACAGCATCTATAACAGCTGCCCTTCCCAGGAGGTGAGCACTCCCAACAGCCTGCAGCCCACAAACTCTCCCTTTGGATTCGCCAACTCCTACATTGCCATGCACTATCACGCGATGACGGACGTAGTGAGGGATTTCGACAGTACTTCTGCTAAGCAGATACCGGTTCCCTCGGTGTAGCTACCAGGAGCTGAGACTCTTTAACTTTCGACCGCAATGGCGGCCGACCTTTTTCTTTGTGTGTGTGTGTGTCCGTGCGGCAAATATGCCCCCACGGGTCATCCGAAGCATGATATCGCGCCCCTCTCGTACGCATCGCAGCAGGGATAGCCGTGGACTACAACTCCCATCCACACTGGGCAGGATGATGGGCGTTGTAGTCAAGCAACAACTGGAGCGTGCCAGGGTGGCTCTAAGGCCTTTTTGCCTTCAGTCTGCTGAGCAGCTGGTGCACGAAGGGGCAGGAGTAGCTAGGCCTTAGCCAGGCTTCTGAGAAGCTGGAAGCTGCTCAGCACTACCATCTCCTGTCCTGGCCTGCTTCTGTTATTTGGTTTCGCAGGTTGGCCACATGTTTTCCTACTATCTCTCTAGTTCTCTTTCCCCCCATCTTTCAAGATTTCTGGTTACTAGTCCCCAAGGCTCAGTGGGTCTTATACCCCCACCCTGCCCAAAGTATTCCCTCCACCACCCTCAAACACAATACTGCTTTTTCTGTCAAAACACCTGCCAACCACGAAATCACCTGTGGCAACTCTTCTTTAAGACTGGACCGGGTATTGTTTTTCCGTTTTTGTGTGTGTGTGTGGTATCCCCATGAAAGTGCTTTCTAAAAGTTTCTACTCCGAATTGTGTATGTGTGTGTGTGTGTGTGTGTGTGTATATATATATATATATATATATATATATATATATATATATATATATTACTGGTTTGATGCGGAACCTTGCTTTTCTATTTATTTATTGAAGAGTGTTTAATTGTGCTGGTTGGCAAAGCATGTGGAGTGGCAAACCCTATCCCCAAACCAGGATTGGGACCAAGACTGAGAGGGCTTTCAGCATCCTCTCCATCAGTGGACCCTCTACTACTGATGCCTGTTCTGGACCTCCTTTTAATTTAATTTCCCCCCCACAGTGCAGTGGGCTTCCCAACTGTGGCAGCAACCATATCACTTCCTTCCCCCCATCCCATAGACTCTGTGTTGACCTAACTTCTGGGGTATTGTGGGAGGGGGCGGCGGAATGGGACACCCAAGATCAGGCATAAGCAAACTCTGCCCTCCAGATGTTTTTGGCCTACAACTCCCATGATCCTTAGCTAACAGGACCAGTGGTCAGGGAGGATGGGAATTGTAGTCCCAAAACATCTGGAGGGCTGAGTTTGCCTATGCCTGCCCAAGATGGTGGCTGGAAGCTGCTCAGCACTACCATCGTAATTATTATTATTATTTAATTAAAAGTTGTCAGAAGGTGGGCTCCTCAGAGTGTCAGGGCCATAGCTTCTGTGAAAGGATACAGCCCATGCGCCAAATCCTATCCTATCCCCAGTTGTATATATATACTCTGTCAGGACCAGAGTTTATTTTACGGTTTTGCTTCGCTGCGTTTCGAAAGAATTTTGAAAGCTACATGCACTGGGGAAACTTTACAGAAAGTGTTTTATATCCTTGGGTTTACTGCTAACAAGAAATGTCAACTTTTATGTATGTTGAGGACATGAGATGCCTTCTTCTCAGGCAAGATCTGCGTCAGTCTTGTAAATAATTCCAAGTTACTAGTCCACAGCGTTTTTGTGTTCGCTGATTTGTCCGAAACCTTAGCTCGTTTTGATTCGTGAATGACATGAAAGGCAACCACACTTATGATTTTTTGTCACTGGCGACAAAGGTTACAAGCCCTTTTTAAACTATCTCTCTGCACCCTCACCCCTTCTAATATAGGCCTGTTCTCACCCTCCAGTCAGAACAGTCTCTGGGGGTTGTGTTACTTTGGCAGAGCGTTCAATCCCACCTCTTAGCAACGCAACTGTAGCATATGAGGAATTCTGCTTGCTTGTTATAACTCTAGATATGGTGAGGGGTTGGGCACACACATGCAATTTTAAACTCTTGCAAATCACGAAGGCTAGAAAATAACCAAACTCCCTGCCTGCCCTCTCCCCTCCCCCCATTAAAAGTTGAGATTTCAGGGGCCCAATTTCCACACTTCCCATTCTTGCATATTGTAAATGCTCTTTGCAAGAGCCAAATCTCTTCTTGTTACATGATTATATGTGTCTTTTGCAATAACTGTCTCATAATTGCGGACCAATTGTATTAGGCAAGCATCGGTGCTTATAAAATGACCATTCTAGAAAAAATATAAAGGACTGATTTAATTTTAAAATTTTTTTTTGCTAGATAATCATAGGCACCGTATGACCTAACACAAGCAAAACTGAGTACAGTATGTGAATGATGGTTGTGCAGAATCTGTTAGGGAAGTAATATTTTGCTAAAACATTTCACGTTAGTCATTTTCTCATTCCCAAAACGTTAGAGGAAGAACCTTGCTGTTAGCCCTTGTGTTTCTTTGGTATTTTAGGGTGTGTGTATTTTTTTATATATAAAAATAATATCACATGCTGTCATGATTATAAAAGGATATCTAAGGATACGGATCAAACTTTTCCTTCTATTCTGTGCCAATTCATACTTAATGTGTTCTCCTACAATAAAGGAGTCTCCGTGTTCTGTGATGTTTCGACCAACCCCCGATATTGTTTGTGGTTTGTCTTTTTAAAATGATGGTTTAATAATAATAATAATAATAATAATAATAAAAATAATAATATATTTATACCCCACCAATCTGGCTGGGTTTCCGAAGTGAGCCACCGACCGTGACTGGGTACACATTCCTATTTACTTTGCTTTGCTCCCTGTGCTGGTTTCAGAAGTCAGTATTGGCCACAATACACATCTATCCTGTGGTTTCTTGAGAATTGCAGTGTTTTGATATGTTTCCCACCGCCTGCAACGAGCTGCGATGCAATTTGAAAGCATAAGCCACACGGAAGACATCCATGCCCCCTCTTTCCACCCTCTGGTGTGGACAGGCAGCGGCTGACTTGGAAACCCACCCACAAGCCATACTGATGTATATCATAATAAAGGTAAAGGTAAACCCCTGACAGTTAAGTCCAGTCACGGACGACTCTGGGGTTGCGGCGCTCATCTCGCTCTATAGGCCGAGGGAGCTGGCGTTTGTCCACAGACAGCTTCCGGGTCATGTGACCAGCATGACTAAGCCGCTTCTGGCGAACCAGAGCAGTGCACAGAAATGCTGTTTACCTTCCCGCCGGAGCGGTACCTATTTATCTACTTGCATTTTGATGTGCTTTCGAACTGCTAGGTTGGCAGGAGCAGAGACCGAGCAACGGGAGCTCACCCCGTCATGGGGATTCGAACCACCGACCTTCTGATTGGCAAGTCCTAGGCTCTGTGGTTTATCATAATAACCATGTGCAAATGTGATTTGAAATGCAGTTGTGTGTGTGTGTGTGGAATGACCCTGCTGTGTTTGAAGCCAGTTATGTGAACACCGGCTGAGTTAATGGACAAAGGCGGTATTTACCGTATTTTTTGCTCTATAACTCACTTTTTCCCTCCTAAAAAGTAAGGGGAAATGTGTGTGCGTCTTATAGAGTGAATGCAGGCTGTGCAGCTATCACAGAAGCCAGAACAGCAAGAGGGATCGCTGCTTTTGCTGCGCAGCGATCCCTCTTGCTGTTCTGGCGTCTGAGATTCAGAATTTTTTTCTTCTTGTTTTCCTCCTCCAAAAACTAGGTGCGTCTTGTGGTCTGGTGCGTCTTATAGACCGAAAAATACGGTATTTATTTCCCAAGATTTCTACACCGCTTGGTTCAAAACCCAAACCAAAGACCTCTAAGCGGCTTACAAAGATTGAACTGGGGGAATTGCTGGTTCTCAGCTCAGCCTCTTTCTTTCAGTGAGGTGATAAAAACAACAACAACCAAGCTATTTTCTGGGTTGTACCTTTTCCGACCTCTTCAGGTGAGGGCTCACAGGACTGAACTCTCAACAAATCATCCACACACAGAGAAAACTTCTAGCCTATTTGCCTCCCTGATATTCAGGGATACACCAGGGTATGGTGGAATGTTCTATCGTGAGTCCCTTTTCTGTCCAGTACTGTCCAGACACCCATTTTACCTCCTCCATCTGTTGTTTCTGAGAACTAGGCCACTTGCCTTCGATGGGGGATGATCTGTGCCAATACATACATTTGCCAACCAAGTTTGTCCCCCACCCGTTTATAGTCTGCATTTGCAAGCCTACATTACAAAAGATCTTAGCTGTACACCGAAATAAATAACCAGAACATGCATGTACATTGGTCCGCAGGGACGCACAAGTACCCAGTAGCCAAGGTTACCATTGATTTGGGATAATGCTTCTGATTAATTTGGCATAGTGCAGATGAGTCCTCTAAAAAGCAGCATGTTTTTGTTTTTTTATCTCACGAAAGCCTCTCTGCCCACTGTCCCTGTTCTAATAACTAGGACCGGGTGATCTATTGACAGATCATCCAAAACTGGTCCATATCGTGATACTGGTTTCGTAATTTTTGACCTGGCAATATATTGCGAAACTGTGTGTGTGCCTGTGCTATGCAAAAATCACAATGTGAGGAAAACCCATGAAGCCAGCTAATGCCTCTATATAGCTCCATCCCTATTTCAGACATTGTGATGTATCAGTGTATCGCGATGTTTAGCTGGTGATATATTGTGATGTTGAAAACCAGATACTGCCCAGCCCTACTAATAACTGTCATAGGAAAATCTTCCAGGCTCACTTGAATTGCCAAACAAAGACACCAGCGAAGACTATAGGAGCAAAACAGCAGCTTGTAGGCCTGATCTTTATAAACAAGACTTCCAGCCACCATACGGAAGAAGCAGGAAGAAGCCTAGAACAAAGGATCGCTCCTTTTTTATATAAGTTTTCCTTTTTATTCACAACACCCTTAGTGAAGATACATACATCATATATACATCACAACTATGTCATAATCTGGGAGGGGTCTTCTGGCAGAAACCTGATCTTCAGGTTTGCCCCATCCCTCCTGAAACATACTCAGAGTTGAGTGCTGATTTCATGCTTTTTATTTCAGCTCATGGTAAACACTGAGTGAGTGCTTTCCCCCCAAAACCTCTGGCTATATATGCATTATTTACACAATGGGTCCCATGTGATTGGCTGATTCAACTCCCCTCCTGGAGCCTGATTGGACTGTTCCTGCAGGCCAATCAGGTTGCTGATTCACTTCCTCCTGGAGCCAGATTGGGCGGTTCCTGCAGACCAATCAGGTTGCTGATTCACTTCCTCCTGGACCTGGATTGGATGGCTCCTGCAGACCAATCAGGTTGCTGCCTTCTAGGATCCTACCTGCCTATTGTTCTAGGATCCAAGCTCCGTACATTACACCTCCCTTGACTTCCACTTCACACCCATTAAGTAGAGTATGTACATGTTACTGTTATCCAGGTCCAGTTAAGCACACCCTTTCGTCTTGACCAAGCTCCTAATAAACTGAGGTTGGGTTTCCTATTGTTTCTGGAATGGCTACCTGTCTGGCACTCAAGGGCCAGGATGCCAGCGATTATCACCCTGGCAAGGACACTGCTGAGTACCTGGTCTCGGGGTTCAGGGATTATGGCTGCCCCTGCCCATGTCCCAGGCTCCCCACTTGGTAGCCATTTCCTTCCCGAGCAGAACAAAGTTGGAACGACGCAAATCCTATATGGGAGCAATTTTATATGGCTTTCTAAATGTTTCCCCATTTGCAGGAGTGTTGGTTTTGGTAGACGGCGTGTGTGTATATGATGTCCACAGGATGGGCAACCCCTCCCCCCAGGAAAAAACCTTTCCATAAATTCTGGTAACACAACCAAATGTTTAAACACTTGGCTGCCATTTGACAGTATTTGATCAAGTCTTTTTCTTAGCAACAGCCCCAAGCCAACATCGCAGTGTTCACCAGTCCAGAAATGTTTGTGTTCCTCATCCATGCACCCTGAATTTCCCACATGCCTCCTCTGCTTCCTAGCACAGCCCATTTTCCTCTGTCAAAGCCATCGGCTCGTTTGTCGTTTTCAGAACAGCGGTCAGCTGGCTCCAGAAGAGCTTTTGTTTGTGTTCCTCCTGGCTCCACTTCAAGTAGGTCTTCCTTTTCAGCAGCTTCCGGAGCTTGCTGAATTTCTGCGGGATGCTGTTGGGCGGCAGGTCTTCCAGCACAACCATAATGAGAGAGTCCTCGTTTTCGCTAAGAACCCGATGTTCGGCAAAGAACAGTTCATACTGGCACCAGCAACTGTTGACAAAGCTGGGCGACAGCACAAAGAGAACTTTGTGGCTGTTCTCAATGCAGTGGAAAATGTTCCTAACAACCGGGTGCCCTGGCGTGAAGTCTCTCTCGTGGTAACATACTCTAAACTCGAGGGCTTCCAGTTTTTCCAGCAGGGTCTCTTTAGCCCACAGCGCATCGTTTTCGCTGTATGAGATAAATGCGTCATACACTTTGTGTTCTGGCCTCTTCTTATATTGTTTCCTTTTTGCCATGCACCAGTACCATCCCATCTTAATGTACCAGACGCCGTCAAAACGCCAGCAAAGGCCTGTTAAGAGGGACATTGTCAAGATGGCCACACAAGCCGTAATTGCCATTTGAAGTCCGAGAGAACAACGCAGCATCGTTAGGTTGCTGTTTTCCACCGAAAGGCCCCGTTTCTTGAGAGGAAAGCTGCACAAAAGCTCCTCTTGGCCATTTATCTGCAGCTGCCGGCTCGCAAGGTACGTGTTCGCAAACCAATACAAGTCACAGCTGCAGAATAAATGTTTCCCTTGAAGGGTTAAGACGTTCAGGTTCGTCAACCGGCCAAAGGTCTCTTCCATAATAATGGTGATGGCATTGTTGCTTATGTCCAACTCGAGCAAAGATTCGGGGAGAGACCCCGGTTGCAAAAAAGAGATCTTGTTTCCTGACAGATTCAGATATTTGAGTTCCGGCAGAAATATTCCAGTGCGGTCCTGCAGTTCTGTAATTAAATTGTGGCTTGCATCAAGGCTGGTGAGGTGGTGAGAATGGTTTAGATTCAGATGCGTTATGAGGTTTCTAGAAACATTAAGGAATTCCAGCTCTTGTGGAGCCCTGCATAAATGGAACACGGGTATTTGATTCTTACTGATATCCAGTTCTTTTAAGGAGTCTGGAAGATATGCAGGTGGAAGATCCTTTATTTTATTGCTTGGAATCTTAAGCACTGTCAAATTAGGGAAGATGTTAAGATTAGCTATCTCTTGGATGTTACTGTTGCTTAAATCTAGGTTCTGCAATGAAGTTGGCGGCTGAGGAAAACCGTGCAAGGGGTTGTTGCTCAGGTCTAGAAAGAGAAGCTTTCTCATGGTGTTTGCAAACCATTCTGGAAGTTCTACGATGGAGCAGTTTGACATTACGAGACACCTTCCTTCCACGGGGAGGCTTTCGATGGGGCTGCGTTGTGGAAAATTGACAATCGACAAGCCTTGTATCCTGGTTTTTGGTGTAGACTTGAAGAGAGACGTCAGCGTTTCAGGATTGTATATAAAATGGTTTCCTTGAACATCCATCTCTTCTATATGAAAGTAAGTTCTGGCAAACTCATGTGGTATTTGGTTAATGCGTGTGAAGGACAAATCAAGGCCTTTGAGACTCGAAGGGAGGCAGATGCTTTTCAAAGTGGTAAGAGGGTTGTGGCTGAGATTTAAGAACAACAGCTCGCTGTGCTTTAAGTCACACCTGTTGGGTACAAGCACACCTGATACAGTTATGCTGTTGTAACTCACGTCGATGGACTGAACATTCTTCATTTTCAGGAGCAGTGAAAGCAGGGTCCCTAAATCCATTTGCAGATTGTTGTGACTGGCATCCAGTTCTACAACCTTTCCCAACGTTGTGTTGCAATGCCTAGGATCCATTTCCCTCCTCAGATCTTCCTCAGACAGGTTTCTGTCAGATAGATCAAACATCCCACCCACTGGATTGCCACAACCTGCAGACATCCTCAGCGCAGGAGGTGGAAATACTGTTCCAGATTCATCTTGTCTTTCATAACCCAGAACAGTCCTTTTTAGTATCGAATGGACATTTAGAAGACAACTAGGTCCTTTGTGCTTCTCTGCTGGAAAAGGAGATCCCACGGTGCCCCATAAGGATGGGTCAGTTTGTGGAGAAGTCACCATTTCATTCATTTGTGAGAACTTAGGGAGTGGCACTTCTTGTGGTGGGCTGTTAAGTAAAACTTTGAAACTCTGATTGCTTTGAGGAACTAAACGTTGAATACTGGGGCCTTCTGCTTTCCTTCCTGCAATTTTTTTCAAAAAGCTGTGTGAGAAGTTATGGCTTCTTGTTGGAGTTTGTAATTCAGAGTGAAATGCAGAGTAATTATCGGAGGGTTTGGAGACATAGACCTTGTCTGGAAGCTGAAATCCACCTTCTCCATCACAGAAAAGAATAGAAATACAGAAATACAGTATTCTGGTAATGATTCCCATCCTGGAGAAGAGGAAACAACAATCAGTGTTATGATCTAATATTTTATTTCATTAAAAGTTTGATTGTTCTTTATTCTGTGCAAAGTATAGTTTTAGATACATTTGCACAATTCCTCACATTGGGAGTAACATTTAATTATGGAAAATTAAACTAAAAATTATAAGGGGGTAAATGTGATAGAAATAATAGTATTTTTATCCTGCTTAACCCCTCCACTCAAAGCAGTTAGTAATGTACAACAAATGTAAAAGAATTGGGCCACACCTTGTTTGCATACCCTTGAACATTTCTCCAATGAAAATAGGGATGTTCTGTTCAACTATAATTAATTAATTATGATTATACCCCACCCATCTGATAAGAGTTGCCCCAACCACTCTGGGCAGCTTCCAACATACCGTATTTTTCGCTCTATAACACGCACCCGACCATAACACGCACATAGTTTTTAGAGGAGGAAAACAAGGAAAAAAAATATTCCAAACGAAACAGTGGATGTATGATTTTTGTGGTTCATGCTGTGGCCACAGACATGTGATCTGACAGTGAGTTTGGAGTAGCCCAATGCAAAAATCCTTAGGATCCATGTGGATCCATGCTTTGTAACCACGTTTTTGCACCACTGCGGCCCCAGGCAACAGTGGGTGCGTGATTTTTATCCTGAGGATCCATGTGGATCTGTGCTTTGTAACCACGTTTTAAGTGGGGAGGGAAGGAAAAGCACTCAAGGGACATGGAGCACGCGTGGGGTGTGTGGAGAAGGATGCTGCTAATAATGCAGAAGAGGGGTATAAGGGGAGAAGGAGCACGCCTGGGGTGTGTGGAGAAGGATGCTGCTAATAATGCAGAAGAGGGGTTTAAGGGGAGAAGGCTCCTCTCCTCTCCCACTTTGCTCCTTTAAAGCAAGCAGGCTCTGCTTTCTCCCTCCTCCCTGCTCATCCTCGCCTTAGCGAGCTGAAAAACTTTGTTGCTATGTAGCGGGAGGAGAGAGGGACAGAGAGTCTGCTTGCTTTAAAGGAGCCAACCAGACAGGAGCCGCTTACACTTGTGTAAGCGGCTCCCCTCCTCTCCCGCTTTGGTTCTTTAAAGAAGCAGGCTCTTCTTCCAGTCGTGGCCGACTCTGGGGTTGCAGCGCTCATCTCGCTTTATTGGCTGAGGGAGCCGGGGTACAGCTTCTGGGTCATGTGGCCAGCATGACTAAGCCGCTTCTGGCAAACCAGAGCAGCGCACAGAAATGCCGTTTACCTTCCCGCCGGAGCGGTACCTATTTATCTACTTGCACTTTGATGTGCTTTCAAACTGCTAGGTTGGCAGGGGCAGGGACCGAGCAACAGGAGCTCACCCCGTTGCGGGGATTCGAACCGCCAACCTTCTGATTGGCAAGTCCTAGGCTCTGTGGTTTAACCCACAGCGCCACCCGCGTCCCTTTTTGAGTACCTACCCCCTAGGGAAAAAAATCACTGCTACTGCTCAGTCAGTAAACACATGAGACGTAACCGGCTGTGTTCTTAGATAAATAAGATACACTATTCATAGTATCAAATTGTAAATTCCAACAGAAGTAACTCATAAAGTTCAACAAACGAACAAAGCAGAAGACCCAGTGGATCAGATCATTCTCTAGTCAGTTCATGCATAAGGTACATCCATGTAATGGTGTCCATTCCACCTGTCTGTTCATAAAGTCCAAGCCATCCACATGAAAGGTTGTTACAGTTCCGCAGAATCCTTTCACAAAGTCTAAGACAAGGATTTCTGGAATATTGGCCTTGTTTCGCCGTCCTGGGCTTCATCAGTAGTTAAAGCTCATGTGTGATATTACAGGACAGTGGATCTTACGGCATAGTAGTAGCTACTGCTACTGCTCAGTCAGTGGCTACCATCCCTGAGTGATCATCTACCTGTTGGAAACAGAAGTCTCTGAATTCCCAGTTGCCGTGTTGCAAAAGTGGGGAAGAGTGCTGTTGTGTTCAGATGTTGCTTGGGGGAGGCTTATAGGCCTGTGGCTGGCCATTGTGAGAACAGGATGATGAAGTAGTAGGTTCAGCCTGAGCCAGCAGGACTCTTCTTATGTTCTTAGGCCCCGAGCAAATGGAAATGCGAGAGGGAAGGCCAGTAGCATCCCAGATGTTTCACTCCCATCTTCTCTGATCATTAACTGTGCTAGCTGAGGCTGCTGGGACCTGGAGACCAACACCTGGAAGGTCATAGGTTCCCATCCCATTATTTCGCCTGCAAATGGCCCTGAAGAACCCCTGAAAAAACGCTGAATCAGACTTCCTCTGGTTCATCTAGTTCATGGATGTTTATGCTGACAAGTGACTCTCCAGGGTTTTAGGTAGCAATCTCTCCCTGCTTTACCTTGGGATGCCAAGTACCAAATCTGGGATCTTCTGCAGACAAGACAGATGCTCTATGACTGAGCTACAGCCCTTTCCAAATACAGATTATGGGAAGGACGCAACATCGCTGTAAAACAGGGCTTCCCAAGCTTGGGTGTCCAGTTGTTTTTGGACCACAACTCCCATCATCTCTAGCTAGCAGGACCAGTGGTCAGGGATGATGGGAACTGTAGTCCCCAAAACAGCTAGAGACCCAAGTTTGGGGAACTGTGCTCTAAAACAAAATGTTCTGTCAATGCAAACACCTTGGTGTGTCTGGTCTCGCCTCCTCCTTGCACATTGTTCTGGTTCTCTTGACCCCCCCCCAAAAGTCGATTTGGGGACGTGGGTGGTGGTGGGAGCTCCACTGTGCCAGCAGGACCCCTCGTACTGGTGCATGCCAGCCGAATTACTTAAGTTGGATCCAGCCCAGGGAGATGAGCCTCATCAAGTGCATCTTTATTCACCGATTTAATCAACATTTGTGCACACATAAAATCATGGATTTTGGGCTTCGTTATAGCAGCACTGCTGCTGTTATGATGCAGTTGGTTTGTAGTTCCAAGAGTTTCCCTAGCCAGCTCTTCCACCATCTCCATGGGGCTTCAAGGGTTCTTATCAACAGTAACCTTTTTGCTAGAACCCAGTTAAAGGTTAAGAGATGTCGCTTGCATCATCCCTCAAGTCATGTGTTAGTCTTTCTATTTTAGCCCGCTTGTGATGGAGACATCTTTTAAGGAAGTGGTTTCTCCAAGTACGTAGCAAGTTACCTCAAGCACTTATCTGCAGGCACCCGGAAGTTTGTGGTCCCACCATCCCACAGAAGTAATGGCGCAGTACGACTGCAGCAAAGCTCGATTTGTCCCAGAATACTATCACTATTAAGTTGATGCTGAATCATATGGATGTTCCTTTCATACATCATAGGTGTGGGTGCGAGGGAAAGTCTTATAAAGTGGAAAATCCAAGTTTGTATGATGAACTGTAAAAGACCCACTATGTGCTGTGCACATTATTATACTTGAACAGGCTTGAGGCCTAGGACTTTGGGGCAGACCTTGGGGTTCCTTGCCTGCACAGTGAGGTGAGCTGTTCTGCCTACGACAGCCTCATAAGCGAATGCCAAATTTTTAGCCACCTCTCCTAAGGTAAGTGTGTGAAGACTTGGGGAGTTTTTTTTTTTTTTTTAGAAAAGGCCATTTTGTTTGAGGTGGGTTTCCTGGGTGCAGAGGTACGTTAGCAGATAGCTGCCACATCAATGAAGGAATTGCTCTAGAGAGCAGCACCTTTCGTAGAATCAGCCGGGACCATGGGGGTCCTCTAGTCCAACCCTGCAATGCAGGAATTTTTCACCCCACATGGGGCTTGAACCCCCAACCCCCAAGATTAAGTGTCTGGGAGCAGCCGCCAAGACCACATAACACCGGTCTTGAAAGACCTACATTGGCTCCCAGTACGTTTCCGAGCACAATTCAAAGTGTTGGTGCTGACCTTTAAAGCCCTAAACGGCCTCTGCCAAGTATACCTGAAGGAGCGTCTCCACCCCCATCGTTCTGCCCAGACACTGAGGTCCAGCTCTGAGGGCCTTCTGGCGGTTCCCTCACTGCGAGAAGCCAAGGTACAGGGAACCAGGCAGAGGGCCTTCTTGGTGGTGGCACCCGCCCTGTGGAACGCCCTCCCACCAGATGTCAAAGACAACAACTACTACCAGACTTTTAGAAGACATCTGAAGGCAGCCCTGTTTAGGGAAGCTTTTAATGTTTGATGCACTACTGTATTTTAATATTGAGTTGGAAGCTGCCCAGAGTGGCTGGAGAAACCCAGCCAGATGGGTGGGATATAAATCATCATCATCATCATCTCATTGTAGCCAGTGTGGTGTAGTGGTTAAGAGCGGTAGACTCGTAATCTGGGGAACCGGGTTCGTGTCTCCGCTCCTCCACATGCAGCTGCTGGGTGACCTTGGGCCAGTCACACTTCTCTGAAGTCTCTCAGCCCCACTCACCTCACAGAGTGTTTGTTGTGGGGGAGGAAGGGAAAGGAGAATGTTAGCCGCTTTGAGACTCCTTCGGGTAGTGATAAAGCGGGATATCAAATCCAAACTCTTCTTCTCCTCATGCTCTACCTAAGAAGCTGTCCCTATTTGTTAAGCGATTCAAGGTCTGCTTAGGCAGTGGTAGAATTCTTGCTGAGAGACGACACTCTGCAGACGTTTATTGATGGTGGCAGGCTTTGGTGAGCTAGAACACCAAGGCATGGGGTAGAATCACAGAATTGTGGAGTTGGAAGGGACCAGAAGGGTCATTCGGTCCAAACCTGTGCAATACAGGAATCTTTTGCCCAACGTGAGGCAAAAGGGATGCTGGGAGAGGTATAATACTCCAACAGCACCCAGAGGGCTACAGGCTCTCCACTCATCACACAGCACCCTCCCAGCAAAGGTCCACACGGGTGATCAGTCCACATTGTATAATTCGCTGCCCTCAAAAGCAGGATGGCTCTATACCTATGCAAGGAATGCTCAACACCGTTCACCTCCCCACCTCTTTTAGGAACAGGGCATATACTCTGCATGCAGGTGTACCAGGTGGCAGAGCAGACAAAGGGACAGGGCAGGAAAGCCCAATATTGCTATTTAAAAACAAAACAAAAAAACTGGCAGGGACGCAGAGCCACCTCCTGGTCATTCAATGGTTGGAGAACACACAGGCTCACCCGCTTGGTGGTTTGACAAGACTAAAGGGAAGCAAGCAGACTTACAGGTACTTCCCTGATGGCTCAAGATGGGGAGGAAGCCGACCATAAGAGGACAGGCGTTACCAGGTATGTGTCATCTGAGGTGAGCATCCTCTGGCAAAGCGCGCTGCTCAATGGCTAAACGGAACAGGTTTAACACTCTCCCTGCCTTTGGGCCCAAGATACAGTGGTACCTCAGGTTACATACCCTTCAGGTTACAGACTCCACTGACCCAGAAATAGTGCTTCAGGTTAAGAACTTTGCTTCAGGATGAGAACAGAAATCGTGCTCCAGCGGCACGGTGGCAGCAGGAGGCCCCATTAGCTAAAGTGGTGCTTCAGGTTAAGAACAGTTTCAGGTTAAGAACAGACCTCCGGAACGAATTAAGTACTTAACCTGAGGTACCACTGTATAAGCTCCAGGGCAGCTTGCTTTCATTTCAAAGCTCACACACGTACTTCCAACCACAGAGTGGTGGCAATGGCAGGTTGACCGGCGCTGTGGCTCATTTGCTCCAGTTGGGAAGGAACCCGGCTCTGCTTGGAGGTCTCCTACCCTCCCCGCTGAGCTGGGTGCTTTCCCATTTTGAGTTGAAAGACATCAGTGCACCTTAACGGCAGAGTCCAGGAGACCCAGCCCTGAAGGAGCCCTTTTTCTGAAGCTGGGCATTTCCTGAAACAAGCAGAGATGCTGCAACAGGTGTTCTGATGTGTGTGAGGTTGAGTCCGTGTTTTAATAGGACAAAAAAACAACCACCCCCACTGCCTTCCTACGCCAACAGCTCCCCCACCTTGTCCGATGGCAGGTGGAGAGGTGCAGAGCTTGCGTTCCTCTGCCAAGTGAAGGAATGTCACAGTAGGCTACATGATTTGATAGAGGCTGCTGGGAAAATCTTCTGCAGCAGCCAGGAGTTGCATTTGGTAGTCGTTTGAGCAGAAACCTTGGCTTACTCATGTTAGAAACAGCAGTTTACTTGCGTTTCCTGGAAGATTAAGGGTAGAAGATGTTCCCAGCTTCATTCTCATCCCCCTTCCAGGGAATTGGGGAACTACTCTTTCCTTGAGAGTGACAATTTCTCCACTTGAACAGACACTGCAACACCTTGGGGGGGGGGGGGGAACCAGACTCTGCTCCACATTACAGGGCAACTGAAAAAGTTCTTCAAGATAAGGTATTTTTTTTTAATTTTTAAAAGTTTATCAATAGCCTCTTATATACATATAATATTCACAAAGTGGTTCATGATAGTAGCTCTTTGCTGGTGAGGTCTTGCCGGTCCTTCTCCTTGCCGTTGGTTCAGAGTGGAGAACCCCAGTGGTTTGCTCCTTCGTTGGCTTTCAAGGCCCCGAACTTTTAATGAATCCCACGTGCTATTATTAGCTAGGCACTGAAAGCATTCCGTTTTCATCTGCTGTATCCAAAATTTTACAGATAACTGGCGATTCCACCTGAAGGGAGAAATATACACACAAAACAATGATGATAAGCATCAAACAGGAGGAAGAAAACAACATCAGACCTACCTTCTATGACAGAACGGATTACAAAGCGCTTGACTCGTGGCATATGTTGGAAAACTGACCCAATATTGACAGAAGGCGAAGAAGAAATAATGGCAGGTACTCAGTTTATCAAAAAATGAGGAGGGTTACATTTTGGAATGATGATGTGCAGGATAATGGCCAGCCATTTGCTTTATTAACAGCCAGTACCCTTCAAGTGCAGGGAATAATGATTGCAAGCAGACTATTTATGGGCACTATTTTAATGTAAGATGTGTCTTGGCTTTTAAAATCTGGAATGAACAAGTGCCTAAAAAAGAAAGAGGAAGTTCTACATTCTCTCGCAGCTTATGGTTCTGAGAACTTTTAAGTTCCTTGGAGCAGAGACATGTATTTTATTTCAATTTTATGGCAGACCGTAACATTATATTCCATAGAAACATCTGTAGAAGCCAGAAGGAGGCTATGCAGATACCAGCCATAAAGATGAAAGGCAACCCTAGCCTTTCCCCCATATAAGAACAAACAGCTGCCAACCTTTCCTGTAGGGAAAAGGCAAGCCCAGCACCAGAAAATGAAATAAAGTCTGTCCACAGCTCTGACAGGATGTGGGTTTCACACTAATTTAGCGGGACCTCAAAAGGCAAGACATTCCCCTTGAGCTCCGCCCAGGGTCCTTGCAATGTTTGGAATTAGGTTTGCTAACGTGCTCTGTATACACTCTCTGCTGTGGCAGGCCTTTGGGCAGCATCGAGGCAAGCAGACTTATCCAAAGCCCTTTGCATGTTTGTCATTATTACTGAGCATTTATCTCACAATGCCAACCCAGCACAAAATTATTTCCCTTTCCTATACCAGAGTTGGGAGGGGTTTGGATTTTTAGATGTCCAAAGGAATCCAGGCTTCCAAGCCTTTCGTAAAAAAAACCAACAACACATTAATAGGTACGGCCCAACAAAAACTTGCATTTTGTTGTGCATCTCTCTCCACCGGCAGATCCAGAGGTGGCTTCCATGAGCAGAAAGTGGAGGGGAGAGGCAATTTTGGTTCATTCCCTCTTCTCTCAGGAGCCCCTTGTGCCTCCCCATTGCCACTGTTTCAAAGAGTCCACTAACGTTTTGGAGAAGATTTTTGTTTTCTCAGTGGCAGGGGGTGGGGAGAGCGGAACAAAAATCATTGAGTCCCGTCAGGGGGAAAGGCAGGGTGTAAATAAATATAATGAAGAACCTTATTTCATCTGAAACACCCCACTAGATGTGCACACACCTCTCTCCCATTTAAATCAGTAAGGCTTTCCAAGTCTTTAAATTTTGGTTGGGTTGTGCCCAATGTTCTTAGCATTTAAAAAACCCAAAACCATCTTGTCTCCGAAAGTAACTTTTGCCCAACCGAAAAGACAGAGAGGACATTTGCATCTCAAAACCTAAGCCTGCCTTTCAACTCTCCCAGCATGTGGTCTAATCAGAACATTCCGGACAAAAACATTACTCCTGCCAACAGATTTCTCATTATTTCTATCATCAGAATAACCTCGACTTTTGAACCCTTTCTCAAGCACGAAGGCTACTGTGCTTAGCATTGCATGAGGTGAAGAGAATCTGAATCGAAAACAGCAGCATCTTAGCGAGCCTCTCTGCTGATTTTGAAATGCAAAGTGCCTTTAAAGACCACTCCGGCATTCGAACGGCGCCCTTGAAAAAGGGCACAGAAAATGGCTTTAATGAGCTCTCTTAGATGAATCTGGAGCCATTATCTTCCAATTAGGCCTATAAATAAAAGCTCTTGGAAAACAGCGAGTCCAGAACTGAGGGTCTGTCTCAGAGGTAGGATCAGTACACTGCCCCAATATGCACTTTAGAAAGGCTCGCCACTGGGTCCTGAAGGAAGCTTTTGTAGAAAATAAAATGCTCGTCTCACCGACGGATGGGAAACTGAAATCTCTGTTTCAAAGCTTCCATAGTTTCTGTAAGTGAAATGCCCTTTTCTGCAGAGGAAAAAGTGCCTTCCTAGAGGTCAGCAGGGCTAGCAGCAAGGTCAGAAATACATACCCCGAGGACGTACTGACAGGAGTGAGGCTCCAGCATGTAGACAGTTACTGCGTGAGGAGAATCCGATTCTTTGCACCTTAAGATAGAAATAGATGTTAGTGGGTGACTGGCACCTAGAGAACAATGGCTGCTTAACAGACTAATGCCCAGTGCCAAGGATGTGCCAAGTCTGTGAAGAAACCCTAAAGGCGGGGCAAGGCTAGGGTGAAATACCGGCACAATGTCACACTCCTGTGTGGCATTTCCTGGTGTTGGTATATGAACGTATCAGTTTAAGCCAGGGGTTGGCAAAATTTTTTAGCCGTGCGCCGGTCCACTGTCCCTCAGACCTTGTGGCGGGCTGGAGAGGCAGCATCGGGGGGGGGGGAGAAGAGGCAAGGGGGGCAAGTAGTCCTCCTCCCCACCCCCAGCGCTTACCTCCCAGGGGCTGCCACCACCGCCACTGCTGCTTCTCGTGGGTAGACCAGTATAAAGTAAGCAGCACATAAGCGGCACACAAAACACTAAAAAACCATTCTATGTTCTAAATCTTATATTAATAATCCAAAAATTGAGAGAGCTATGTACAAGATCTACTACAGAAGCCACAAACAGAAACTCATTAAAATTGTGTCCAAAAGGAAGATTCAGTCTTTAAAGGTTCCTTTAGCCAGGCTCTTGTAGATATCAACAAAGGTAAGTTGGATCAAACAGAGTGTCGGCGATGTTACGCTCAAGGGTTAGATATCAAGGAGGATAAGTTTGATCAAACGAGTGTCAGTGATGTTACGCACAAGAGTTAGACAGGGTGTGCTGCTTATGTGCTGCTTACTTTATACTGGTCTACTACGAGAATTGGCAGCACAGGTTCATTTCTTCAGAGCTTCTCATAGGTAGGCAGAGAGATCTTGTCCACTCTGCTCTCTGACCCACAGGGCGGCGGCGGAGGGAAGATGAGCAGTGTGAAAGGGCTGGCTCTGGAGAGGGGCTGCTTAAAATGGCGCTCAGCCAGCCCCCTTCCTCCTCTAGGCAGGGTAGGTAGAAGCCAGGAGGAGGGAGGGAGGAGCCGCCACTGAGGTGTGTGTGTGGAATGGAATGGCGCAGGGAAAAAAATGGCACAGCTCGAATGAACAGAATCCCCATGCCGATCCACGGACAGTCAGTACGCGGGCCGGATCCTGAAAGCAATTGGGCCTGATCCGGCCCGTGGACCTTAGTTTGCCGACCCCTGGTTTAAGCAGTGATAGGCAGATACGTAAAAGTTGATGGGTTGGGGATGCCATGAAGCCAGCAGAGCAGGCATAGAGAAACACACAGAAGCTTGTTTCTCCAGGAAAACACAAGGCAGGGATGGGCACTTGCATCAGCAGACACTAGACTGCTAAGTTAGGGTTCACTATCTAGTGAAGATGACTGAGATTTTTATCACTCTGAGCAGCAGACATGGCATTCTCTAGCAAAAGCGCTTCTGAGCGCGGAGAGTTATCTGAAGCGGGGAAATAATTAAAATCCCTCGCAGAGCACAGGCAAACCTCTGGGCATACTTAATTTCAGGATTGTGCCCAGTTAGTAAAGATACAGTCATGCAGTTCCTTAAAAGTATAGCTGGATATGTTTTTAGAGCCTTCCATTAGGGCAAAGCCTATAAATCAAGTCAGCCTGGAACAGGATAATTTTTAAGGGGGTCAACTCACTTCAATTTCACTGTCACCTGTCGAGGTTTGTCAGTCAAGTCACAAAGATCTCCGTTTCCGTAATAGTGAGACACCATTCTGCCGGAAAGTCCCAAAATTAGAGCTTGGTCAGTTAAAACGTTTACAGCGCAAGTCAACTCTCTACTTGGTACCTATGCAAGTATTACAACGTGCCCAAGCAAAAATCACGAAAAGGGCTGAATTTTTTGTGCTCCCTTCTGGAATTTGACGCTTGCACAATGTCCAACACTTGAAGGCATTTTTCTTCTGAGCTTGGAAATACCAAAGGAACTCAAAAATCAGTAAATCGCCCCCCCCCCCCGTTTTACCCTTACAACAAACTGTAAGGTGGATCTGGATGGGAAATAATGACCAGCCAAATGTTCACAAAGGGATCAGAATCTCTGTCTCCCAAGCGCAGGAGTGTGGAACATTTCTGGTTCCATGGGCCAGGTCCTTCAAACCAAATAGCAGGCATTACTAAAGGGCAGTTCCCCCCGCCTTGCTTTCAAAGGGGGAAAAAAAGCCCTCCTGTTAGCTTTGCTGTCTGCTACATTCCTACAGAGAGCCCTCTCACACACCTGGACCAAGCAGGATTGCCATGGTGTTGCATCAGGTGATTCAGGAAGGGGATTCCTAGCGCTGGGTTTGGATGTGTGCAAGAACTCCCCACAGAGAGCTTGTGATGGCATCCAGACCAAGCAGGATCACCTTCCTGTTGCTGCGGCGTCTTTTTGTGTGGGTGTGGGTGGGGGGGGGCAGATGCTGTTTGAAACATCTTGTACTTCTCCTTTAACTGTGTAGGCAGTGGTAGCAGGGGGATGGAGAAGACTCCCTGCTCTACCCTGCTGCTGCCACTGGCTTGCTGGCTTAAAGGAGAAGCACCAGCTGCTTCAAAAAGAGCTTTTGCAAAGGGCTTTAATCCTCACTCATCGGAGGATGAGCAGTGATTAAATTCTGCCTTGGCTGTACAGTCTTGTTCCCTACTGGGAACAGGGTGAACAGCCAATGCAGGATTAAATCACATCCTCCCAAGCATAATAATAATAATAATAATAATAATAATAATAATAATAATAATTTATTATTTGTACCCCGCCCATCTGGCTGGGTTTCCCCAGCCACTCTGGGCGGCTCCCAAAAGAATATTAATAATAATTTAAAAAGCGGTAAAATATCAAACATTAAAAGCTTCCCTAAACAGGGTTGCCTTCGGATGTCTTCTAAAAGTCAGATAGTTGTTTATTTCCTTGACATCTGATGGGAGGGTGTTCCACAGGGCGGGCACCACTACCAAGAAGGCCGTTTGCCAGCTGAGAAACAGGTGGAGTGCTCTGTAAAAAAATGGCATCGCGGCAGGGCTTCTTATAAAGTAGATGGGTCCTCTCCTCACACCTTTTTAGGCCTGCTGGCCCAGTGAGGGGAAGTCTGGACTTTTAAAAAGCATGGGATGGATTCAAGATGCAGAGATTTTAATTTCAAGACTAAGGCTGGACACAGTAAGCATTGGTAACTCGGAAAGCAATTCTGCTATATAACTGATTTTAAGGACAAGCTGCAACGATGAGGCAAGCCCCATCTTAGAGGTTTTATCCGAAAACCAACTCAGGCATACTTCACTGTTTGCAGACCGTCGTCTTTGAGGTGATATGCTCTGGCCACATTTTTTTGCGCCCACTGAAGGTGTTCTTCCTTGTTCCACGTGCCCACAACTATAGTCGTCTTGGCATTATCTTTATCCTGAAAGAGGACAACAATTCTCCTTGTTACTGAGACGAAAATGATACAAAGACCCCTTTTCTTCTTGCACGATCCGCTATTTTAAATGTTTTATTCTTTGTCATGATTTCCGAGACTCAAATGGGTAAGATTTGTTTGATATGTGCTGAATCTGTATAATGGCAAGTGGCTATATTATAAGAAGTGAACTTGGTTCACTCAAACTCATAAATCCTTCAAGAAGCAATATTCATGCTCTCAGGAAAGAAACTCCACTGAAATAGCCTGAAAACTACTGCAAAACTACTTTAAAAAAATATAAAATGTGATTTTGCAATGTTTGACAAGACAGTGAATAAAAACATAACTCTTAAGAGATGAAATTCACCTAATGGAGGCTTGTCCATAGGCACAATTGTTGATAGTTTTCTATATAGAAGGGAACTTAAATTCACAGTCAGATAAAAGGTAAAGGGACCCCTGACCATTAGGTCCAGTCGTGGCTGACTCTGGGGTTTCGGCGCTCATCTCACTTTATTGGCCGAGGGAGCCGGCATATAGCTTCCGGGTCATGTGGCCAGCATGACTAAGCCGCTTCTGGTGAACCAGAGCAGCGCACGGAAACGCCGTTTACCTTCCCGCCCGGAGCGGCACCTATTTATCTACTTGAACTTTTGACATGCTTCCAAACTGCTAGGTTGGCAGGAGCAGGGACCGAGCAATGGGAGCTCACCCCGTTGCGGGGATTCGAACCGCCGACCTTCTGCTCGGCAAGCCCTAGGCTCTGCGATTTAACCCACAGTGCCACCTGCGTCCCTTTCACAGTCAGATAGCCACAAATAAATAAGAGAACTTCCAGCAGAAACTTCTCCTGTCAAGTCCCATTAAAATGAATGGGAGCTGTGTGAGGGCACTTCTGCATTTCTCCAGTTCCCATCCACAGAAAGCTGCCCTACACATGTCATGGCAGCAGCTTTCCAAGGCTCCAGATGGAAGTCTTTTCACGCTAGAGTTGGAGGAGTTGGGGAACTTCTGCTTGCACAGCATGTGATCTACTACTGAGCTACAGCCCTTCTCCAGAGCTGCTTGCAAATAATAATAATAATAATAATAATAATAATAATAATAATATATTTGTACCCTGGTCATCTGGCTGGGTTTCCCCAGCCACTCTGGGCGGCTTTCAACAATGATTAAAAATACATTAAAATGTCACACATTAAAAACTTCCCTGAACACAACTTCCTTCTGCATAGCATGAGATCATTACGGGGTCAGAGCTAGAACAGGATGTTTTGCAACCCGAGTGCCATTATAGGCAGACTTCCTATGTGTGCATCACATGCAAAAAGCAGACTAGCTTCAGTTCTGACCATTTGGGGTTTTAGGGCTGTCGTGAAATGCCCGACGATCACAAGCATATCGTGAAACGTTTTCTGCCCCTAAATCACTGAACTTGGGGATGGCACTGTGAAGCAAGGAGGGTGATCTGGAGCTGCATCTCAGTGGGAAAGCTTTACACGCAGGAGGCCCCAGATTCGGTCTCCGTCATCTCCCAAGAGGGGAGGGAAAGGCTCTTGTCTGCAGCCTTCGAGAACCACTCCCAGTCAGTGCACAACACTGAGCTAGATGAGCCAGAGGTTGTGGCACAGGGCAGCTTCCCTTGTTCATGTGTTTGTTTAGCACAGGAAAGGGGAAACTTTCATTACAGTCATACCTCGGGTTACAGATGCTTCAGGTTGTGCGTTTTCGGGTTGTGCACTACGCCGAAGACGGAAGTACCGGAACAGGTTACTTCCGGGTTTCGGCGCTCGCATATGCGCAGAAGCACTAAATTGCGCTTTTCACATGCGCAGAGGCGCCGAATCGTGACCCGCACGTGTGTACACGTGGCGCTGCAGGTTGTAAACGTGCCTCCCACACGGATCACGTTCACAACCTGAGCATCCACTGTATTTCTTGGACTAAGGAAGAAAGATGCAGGAAAGTGATGGATTGAAGAGGAAGAGGAAGATGGGTGAGAGGCAGGACAGAGAGGATCTCCTAGGGAGGGAGACTGGGGGAAGCTCCCAGGTGAGAGCTAGGAGGGTTCACGCTTCTGCATGTGGAATAAAGGTTAAGATTAAATTTTCAGAGTGGACTCTGCAATTTCCTTCTGTTCTTCTCTTCCTTCCTTTCTTTATTCTTCTTTTTTTTCTTTTCTAGATTAGTGTGATTTTTATTTTATGTTGAAAACTATTAAGAAAGATTGATTTTAAAAAGGAATGGGGAAACTTTCCAGCCCAGTGGGCCATATCTTTATGTCTCCCCCGCTTCAAATGTTGGCAGGTGGGTGGGACGACCACCTGTCAATCACCTGAAGTTACAACGCTGTCATGTGACAGAGACCTTTCAAAGTTCCTTGCACAATGCTTTCTAAGCGATGACCACCAGCTGGTTGGAAGCACTGTGCAAAGCACCTTGCAACTAGGGCTGGGCGATATATCGTCCAAAACTGGTTCAAAGTCCATATCGTGATATCGGTTTCATAATTTTGACCTGGCAATATATTGCAAATCATGATGTATGTATGTGTGTACGCAAAAATCACAATGTGGGAACAACCGTGAATCCAGCCAATGTCTCTACATAGCTCCATACGTATTTCAGACATTGCAAAATATCAGTATACAGTGGTACCCCCGGTTGCAGTCGGGATCAGTTTCGGAGCTCCAGTCAGATCCTGAGGTTTCCGCAACCGGAGGGACCGCTTCTGCGCACAGTAGAGCACGTCTGGGTTTGCCGCTTACGTATCCTGGTTTACATAAGCAGAGGGATACGTAAGCGGAGGTATGACTGTATTGCGATGTTTAGTCGGTGATATATCGCGATGTAGAAAACCAGATATTGCCCAGCCCTAGTTGCAATGCATTCAGATCAAAATGATCAGACAACAGCCAAGGTTGCTAGGCTTATCAAAGGTGCAATGAGATTAAGGGCCACTATCTGAATAATAATCTTGGTCATTTGATTGTCCTTTTTACCCATTGTTGTTTTTTTAATTGTATATATTGCTTGTTTTATGTTGCTATGGCCGTTGGCTAATGCGAATACAGTTTATCTATCTACTTGCAATGCATGCGCTCAGTGCTTCCCAAATGCCAAACGCATCCATCTGGTGGTTGGGCACTTGGGAAAAGACTGCGCGGTGAGGCTTGGCAGGCAACGCTTTTTAGCCTAGCCCTGCTTTTCCTTGCCCTCACGTGCAAGGCAGGTGGGCCTGGGTCTGCCCAAAATGTCCTGGTGGGCTGCAAGTTCCCCAAACCCCTTGCACAGCGCCCTAATAAAACACAGCAGCAGTAGCAAAGGCGCCAATGAATTTTACTAACTCTGCAGCCCTGCTTTCAAGAACTTTCCTGCGCAGCAGCAAATTTGATGTTAAAAAGCTGTATGTGGCCACCTAGTGGCAGAATCTTCCAATGGCTGCTTCTACGTACCTTGTGATACTGATGCACATACTTGCCATAGCAGAATTCATACCTCCACCAGCCAACACCCTAGGAAGAAGAGAAGGCAATAAAACTCAAGCAATCCAAGTTGCTTCCAGCAAGCACAACACCCATCAGGTTTTTTAAAAAAGCGAACACAAGTCAATGTATGTTTCTAACCCTCAGATCTCCGTACAAAGGCTAGATATAACATGAGAGCACTGTTAGAGGAGTTTTGAGACTGGGGTGGGGAGCAGGTACACTTCCAAGGTCCAAGCTGAGACCCACACTCTTTACTGCTCTGCTTTGCTTACCATTTGTAGGAAGACAAAATACAAAAGTTAACATGACTGGGGTTCTGGGTGGAATCAAGAGAAATAATGGGAGGGAGAAGGCAAAACACACGTGTGAAGTAGAGCCCAGCGCATAGAATTGATTCCTCACCCCATGAAAGCAGTAAGACCCGCTAAGGAACTCTTTTATGAGCTGATCATCGGTCAGTTTGGAAATGTGTGTCGTTCCAACCGTTAACAGATGTGGCGTTCCAACGGCAACTGGCTTGTGGAAGGAGGAAAACTTCTCTTCCTTTGCTGAATTCACTTCTTCCTGAAATTAAAATATGTGCAGTTTTAGATGGTACTGGGCATTTGATTTTAGAGAGGATAGCCCTCTTAGTCTGCTACAGAACGCAAAGGAAGAGTCACATTCTATGTCAAGGATTAATGGATGTATTGTGATGTGCACTAATGTGCACACATGGTCAAATGCAGGCTGAACACTACATGCTCACTGACCCTCAGTTGGCAGATTCACACGCTTCACACATATCACACAGGTAAGGGGGGAGGGAAGGTAACACAGTGTGGCCAAAAAGCCACAACCATGTGAGACGTGCGGCTTGTGAGACTTCTAAACCAATCTCAAATGTATGTGAGAATAGCACAGCAGCCTTAAATTGTTGCAGTAGCTGGTGATCACACAATTCTTCTAGCTTTAATAGACTGATTTAATAGCTGCAGCATGAAAGACACTACTGGTTCCTGAATGAGGTTAAGATAGAGCAGAACTGGGCAACCTGTTTGGCGGGGGGGGGGGGGGAGAGAGAGAGAGAAAGCAGGCCACCACTTTCGGGCCACTGAAATCCCAGCATGAATTTTGTGTAGCAGAATTCCCCAGCAGAAGTCAAGCCTTGCCATCCAGAAAGGGTCGATTAATAGTGGGATTTTCCACACTTGTGTCATCAGCAATACGCCTCTGGGCTCCTACCTCCTTGCCTCTTCTATAAGGCGGCTTCATCATTTCTTGCTGCTGCTGGTGCTCCTGCTCCAGCTGCTCCAGTTTTTGCAAGTTGTGGGGCTTAAGTGGGGCTCCTGGCAGCGACTGGCAAAATATGTCATTCACGGGGGACGCTCTGAACCTGTGCAAACAACAGCGAACTTTTATCATGGGGCAGTTCACGCACAGCCCCCGCACGAAAGGTTTTGTGGCCCCAATATAGCATATACTAAAAAAATCAAAACTGTTTTAAAAAAGAAATTTAACTGATCCACCATTGTGATGCCATTATGCTAAAAGGCTCTGTGCCACAAGTTTTTCCAAAAAATAAATAAATCTAAAAGATCATTTTTACTTCCTGGTTCACACTAATATTAGAAAGCTCATATCTACATCAGGTTTCTGGGGACAGAATTACACATTACACCAAACATAGGGTTGCCACTCTAAACAGAACCCCATGTCAAGTTTTTTTCCTCTCTCTCATTATAGGTAGGACCTCTTGGGTCATAATGTCAACACCCTGTGTATTTTTCTGTACTTGCACCAAGGATGTGGAACTGAGGCAAAGAAGCACAGCAGGTGAATATATTGCAATGCTGATAGGTTATCCAACACTTTTACAGGGGAAGAGATAATCTAATACAGAAATGCCGCTTCTGGTAGCCAGCCTGTCTCAGGTAAAATAACTCACTTAATGTCACACTAGAACATGGTTTAGTTCAATAATACAAGATAGGATGAGCTAAGAGTCATGGACCCATACGCTAACCTCTGCCTTAGCAGTATTTACTTTTGATTTCTCTTTGATTTTGTGTAAATCAGGAATTGTGCCTTATAACAGACAGTGGTCATTTTCAGAACAAGCCAACTTCCAACAGAGGCTTCTGAAGCTGGCTGATTGAACTAATGAGAGTTGGCTATAAATCACAATCCCTGGCTTGTACACAAAACACAAGCAGAGATTCTGTGTAAATGAATAAAATTGCAGCTGCAGGACTCGCCTCGGCTGCACAGGAGGAGAGGAGAGTGCATGAGTCCAAGGTTTGTTCCAGCCTCTGCATGATTTAGCACGATGTACAAATTTGTGTGATGTTCAGCCTGGAACCTCCCTTACGTTAACAGATGAAAGTTCTGTGAGGAGAGTGAATGAGAGGGAACTCTTCAGAAAATATTGTTCCAGGTGGCTACTAGAAGGCCTGACCTGGTCTGAATTCCTTACCTGTATTTAGGATGACTGCATAAGAGAGGGGTCAAAATGACCACTTCGTATTCGCATGTAGTAACTTCAGCCACTGAAAGGATTTCATGCTTGGCTTCAGGATGGCAGACATACATGACTGAACTTGATCTGGGCAGGTTTTGCCTCAGGGTACAAGGCGTGCCATTTCCCATCCCAATGGGATAATATGGGGTCATCTGCCCTTCTATATTTTTCATAGGAATCTATATTAGCAAAATAAAATAAGGAAAATGAAAGTATTACTTTGGGCGGCTACTAAGTTTGCTTAAATGCAAATTCTTCTTTAGCATGTCTACTTTGCATTCAGTGGATTTTCTGCTCTGCAGCCGTGGTAGAAACTATCTTGGGGGGGGGGGGGGACAAAAGACAACCTAATCTGGCAATGCAGTGTATAGCATCAGGGCTAATAAAAACAGTCGCTTTCCCTTAATAGAAACAGACTTGAATCAAACAATATTATCTGCAAGAAAAGGAAGAACACATCAACTTCAAAAAGAGAGAGGGAGCTTCAACAATCTAGATCAGCCTTTTCTGGGGCTGATGAGGAGCTTCAGACCCAAACATCTCGATGGCATTAGCTTGCTGAAGGCTGAGCTAGATACAGATATGAATTAAACTGATCATGGAGCAGGAGAGCAATGGCAACCTTTTCCTACTTGCCTCTTTTGCGCTGTCTTTCTCATTTTCCTTCTCTTCTTGCTCTGGAATACATTTCAAGCAGGACAAGAATCACATTTTAGTCACAGTTTGCTATATAGAAACCAATACAGAGCCAGGAAGCAAATCTGCTGACACAAAGATTCTATATCTCAACAGACCTTTCACTCTCTGGATATAAATCTGACTTAAGAATTCAGTATTGATTGAGAGATCCGACACTGCCATTCAAATATAAGCTACATGCCAGCCCGTGAATACTGAACAGCATGAATGAGGAAGGAGGACATTTTCAGGCAAGATTTAAAGGAGGGTCTGGTTTCTCCATGTTGGGGTTATTTTCAGTCTCAGATGGTAGGAAAATAGCCCAGTGTTTGAAGTGCCCTGACCTGTGCAGATATAACAGAAGAGTTTCTAGCTCAATCCCTATAAACCCAGCGGCAAGTGGAACTGCACCCAGCTGCCTTTGAACTTGACTTACATGAATGGCTTGGACAAGATGTTTGACCATGCTCTATAATAGGGGGAGGGGGATAGAAAGCACACATAGGTCAAATCTGTGTAGTCTAAAATCCCCAAAAGTGAGAGCTGAGCATTGTATGTGTTATGTGTGCTTAGGCTCTTCTCAAACTTCACACTGAATGTTTGGATGGTGCTGATTGTTGGTGAGCAGTGGGATAAATTACACAGTGCTTTCCCTAGCGAGTTGAGTGAATGGGTGGCATCTTCTTCCTGACCACTGAAATTTAAAGGCAAAATAACAAACCTGGATCAAGTATCGGGCTCTTGTGTAGCACGTTCCCAAGAAAGTATTCTTGAATATTTATTTTCTACACAAAAAAAGAGAAAAGACATACATCTTCACTTTTTTGTTTTACAACAACCGTTTCTCCTCCAATGCTTCAATCGTTGTCACGATAACAAAACAATGAAAACGTTTTAAAAAACAATAAAAAAGCTTTATTTTACCCTTGAGGACCAAAGTTTTAATGAGACATACCTGCCCAGTTTCCTTCTCTTCATGATACTGACGAATGTGTTTGCCGTGACAAACTTCGTAAGTCCAATAGGATTCAATCTAAAGAGATATATATTTGGCATTAACTGGCACACACAGTACAGGCAAATCTATTTTTTAAAAAACAAAGCAGCAGCCCAAGTGAAATGACAATCATGAGAGGTGATTATTTATTATAGCTTCACAGCAAAAGCATTTAGTTTTTTTGCATGTTTGGGGTCTTAATATATATATAAAAGGTATGTCAACATTGTTTTAATGTAACGAAGGAAGTCTTTATGTAAGGGAAATGTCAACCAACCGGTTTTGTCAAAGTCGACAACCACGGAATGAGCTTCAGTGCAATGCCTTTAACATTCCCACTGCAATCTGTGGATCATGCAGAGAACTGAAACCAACTCCAGCCCTTCCTATATAAACTTTGGTCTCCATTAAGTTGCATTATGAGCAGTGGCCTCGCTACTTCAGACCATGCAGGAAGTCCTTTAGAGAATCCTTGGTTACTAACGGTACTCAAGGCTGTTCTTGCGATAAGGGAACACGTCAACAAAATGGATGGGTAAGAATATTTAGATTTACAGCCTGCCCTCCCTTCAAGGACTCAGGACATGTTGAAATGTGTTGTGTTTCCATTGCAAGCAAATGAAAAGAGAAAGGAAAAAGTAGCTGCAAGATGTAATCGGAGACTCTGTTTGAGAGGCAAATTTCTCAGGTATCTATGGAATTCACTCCAGATTAGCCCTTGGTTCTTGAGCTTGGGTTGGTGTGATGCAGCGCCCCACGGCTGCTTAACATCGCCATAATCTATCAGTGCCCTGAATTAAATGAGCTGGTCTAATGAACTCTTTCAGTTCCAAAGGACATAGGCAGACACGCTGCACAACACATTCTCCACCCTGTATTCATTCAGTTAACAGGCATCAGTTGGAATTATTCAAAAACAATAAGTTCCATTTTAAAGTCACAATTGTGTCCATGGTTGGGTATCCATAACGCCCACTGACTTACAGGAAAATTTGGCGCCAGACAGAAACAGCAATGTGTCTGTGTGGTGCTGGTGGGTTTAATGGAAATAAAACATGCGCTTCTACTGAGCTTATCTACTCTATAGCATACAGAGTGATGTCAGGATCTGGAGCCTTTTGCTTCAAATTCAAAGTGGACATACCCTGTAAGAGCAGCTGCTTTGTTTAAAGAGAGGCTCCAACAATTCTGCAGGGCTGGGCCCTTTGTAGTCCTTTTCTTCCTCCTAAAATGAGAACAGCTGGATGTCACTATTACATGGAGGGACACAGAGCTAGGTACATTCATTTATTTTTGCAAGTTCCTTAAAAAATTGACATATACGACCCAGAACACAAAGGCTTTAATCCCCAAAAAGTTTTTATATTTATGGTTCCTAGGCAGTAATTACTTGTTGTCAACACCATATGCTTAAACGTCCCGTTGGTTTTCTTAAAAGCCCTGGAAAAGAAACCACACATGCCAAGACCCACAGAAATATAGAAGTAGTTCTATGGATCCAAGAAGATTTATGCTTCTCATCACTACAGAAAACTGCTTTTGAAACCAAGGGGAATTTCTACTGCAAAAAATTCTACTAAGCTACCACAAGCCACTTACATAAATCTAAGTAATGTACTTTTCTGTGTATAAGATGAGGTTTTTTAAAATTTAAAAATGGGGGTTGTCTTATACACGGTTAGTGCATAGAGGGGACGTGGGATTGGTTGCTGCCGCAAGCCAGAGATTGTCAGCAGCTATTGGGCGTGTTATTGGTGGCTGCTGCAATGGCTGGTGTTGATTGGCTGTTGCTGCGGCAATTGGGCGGGTGTTTGGCGGCTTCTGCTGGTGAGTGGACAGGCAGCTTTTGCAATGAGTGTGAGTGGCAGCGAAGGTCAGACGGGTAAGAGATCTACGTCAACCCCCCCAAAAGCTCAGCAACTCTGGGCTACCCCCCCAAAAAGCTCAGCAATCTCCCCTCATTTTCTTAATTTGGAGTTTCCAAAGGGGGCGTTTTATACATGGGGTATGTTATACACGGAAAAATACAGTAGCTCCTTCGATTCTGCTGATTTATTGTTGATGTGAATGTGTCCTCTCTGCTCTCTCACACATATATAATTTTGTGTGTGTGTGTGTGTGTGTGTACAGAAAAAGATGTTCAAATTCATTAACTTATTGTTTTTGTGCCAGTATTTCTGGAACGACACTGTTTTATAGTGGCTTGCAGAGTAGTAACACATCTAAAGCTATCTTTTTGTGCTCAAGGCCATAAGATATAATAATACCATTAAGTATATTCAAGACAAACATGTGTCTTTATATGAATTCCAATGCACATGTATGCATAATTAAATCTGTATCCTGCCTAAGTGAACATCTGCTCCAAGCAATTTACAAAACCACAACTCATTCCTCCCCACACCCACAGCTAGGCAAATGCAAGACAGCAACTAACATACAAACATCAATTTAATACTCTCAATAATTCAGGTTATAAAATTATGAGTAATAGCAGCTTGGGATTATTATTAATAAATAACAATTACTAAATTATTATTATTATTATTATTATTATTATTATTAATAATATTCTATGCATATATCCTCTGCCTACCCCCTTAATTAGACTCAGGGTGTCTTACAGATAAAAACAAAAATTGCTAAAAACTTTTTAAAAAACCAATAAAAACCCATTAAACATTGATAGAAATAAAACTACATACATATATACAATCTATTTAAAATATACAAGTACAGTGGTACCTTGGGTTACAAAGGGTTCAGGTTACAAACACCTCGGGTTACAAACTCCGCTAACCTGGAAGTAGTACCTCGGGTTGAGAACTTTGCCCCAGGATGAGAACAGAAATTGTGTGGCGGCGGCGCGGGAGACCCCATTAGCGAAAGCGCGCCTCCGGTTAAGAACGGACCTCCGGAACGAATTAAGTTTGTAACCTGAGGTACTGCTGTAATTAAAAGTAGTGATCAACCTAAAGCTATTGTCGCAGACCCAGGTAACCTGTGGCGTAGGATTGCTTATGCCCACCTCTGGCCACTCATTGGCTGGGCCAGCCTGGCGTGATCCACTTGAATAACCTCTTGTGTGGACTATTGCAACATGCTCTGCATGGAATTGCCCTCAAATATGGTCCAGAGGTTGCCGGTATTGCAGAATGCTGCTGCCAGGCTGCCACTTGGAGAAATGAGGATGGAGCATACTGCTCCAATCATGGGATTTCTAAGCCACTAAACCAATTCAAGGTATTTGCACTGGTGTACAATGTCCTAAATGACCTTGGAAACCAAGCACTTGAAGGAGCCCCTAAGGTACGTGATAAGTTCTGCAGGGGAGGACCTGCTTGTGCTGCTGCTGGTGAGAGAGACCTGTGGGGTGGTGAGGTGAGGCAGGGCGTCCCTTTAGGGAACTCCCTGCTGACTAAGATTACAGTAGTGGCACTTAGGCACCACCTTAAAATAGTCTTATTTTGCCAGGCATTTAATGGTTAATTGCCGCACTGCTGTTGAGAGTCTGTTTGCTGCTACTGCTATAAAGTGGCTATTAACTGGCTGCAATTTTAATTGTATTATGAGTCTTTGCAATTTGTATGGTTTTAAGGTTAGCTTTTACTTATCCTGAGCTTCAAGGAAGAAGGAGGCAAGGCACAAGAACAATAAGGAAATCAATGAAAAATAATTCAGACTAACCCACTGGAAGCCTCCTTAAAAAGAAAAGCAGTTCTATCTGGACTGATTGTTCCAAAGGTATTGGTCTGGGCTCAAGCTTATACTCAAATTCAATGTATCTATGCATCAACACCAACTGAATTGCCCAATGTCTACTTGCTCTGACCATGGCTCCAAAAGGATATGTTAGAGATCCTCTTGTTCAAGTTGTTCCAAGGGGCATTAAAAATGAAGCTTCCATTCAAAGTCACCCCAAAATTAATTTGCCTGTTTTGTCACAGCCAATTGCGCGTGCTCTCTCTCTTAAGACAAACACACACACTGAAGATTTTTTGGTTAACATGTTGTGTTTTTAACGTATTTAACACATCCTAAATATTTTATAGAAAGGTGATGGTATATTTTATACATAAATTTAGGCTATAATCCCACACATTTTTATCTGGGCGTATGAGGCTTTCTTCTGAGTAGATATGCATAGGAATATTCTGTTAGTTGCTGTAGAAACTCCTGCTTTAAAAGAGAGAGAAAAGACACAGAACTTACCTCATTTCCACTGGCTAACATCGGAAGAATACACTTATATTTTTCTTTTTCTGAAGTTGTCATAATGATGTAATGATCTTCTTTATACAGAACCCCAGCAGTGGGCTTAAAAAGAAAGAATGTAAGCAAATATTACAATGTAGTCTTAAATGGGTCGGCTGACTAGTTACTAAAATAGTATTTCAATACAATCTGTGTTTATTGCTTGTGGCCACAGGCCACTGCAAACATATTAAAATGCCTATTAGTGCAGACATCATAGATAGATAAATAAATAAATAAATAAATAAATAAACATACGCATCATTTAAAATTCAACCGTAACACTTTCTGGGTTACTCGTAGAATTAGCTTGCTCAAGTCACCTTTACAAAGCTATGGTTCAAGAGTCTTTGAACTTGTGTAACGTCACTACCACCAGCTTACCATGCAATCTTTTGAGCAATGTAATGTTGAGGGACTTCTAGAAAGTTCTCCCTCTTCATTACTAGAAGACACAAGGCGCAGCTTTTTCATATCAGAGAAGAGAGCTGTCCTCCTAGAAGCTCCACCCGCAATGTTCACAAGAGCAGAGTTATTTGTGTAGTAAACTTGCTTGAATAATAACTTAACCTGCTTCACTCAATTCAACAGTCTTCATATCTTATAGGCTGTCATGACTGCAGGGTATAAGAACATGGAAGGGACATGGAAGCTGCTTTATAACAAATCATGCCATTGGTCCAGTATGGCCCGCCATTATGATTTTTCAAGTAGTGGCTATATAGAATGCTGTTAAGCTCCACGCAATTGTAATCATTTCCCTCCTTACAAACATTAATGATTTTTTTTTTTAAAAAAGATATTTATTGAAATTTTCAAAATGTTACAAAAAATAAAAAATAAAATAGAAACAGAAGTAAGTACAAAATAAAAATAGTTGACAAAGTAGAAAAAGAAAAGAACAAACCCCTTTTCACCATATGAATAAAAATTCAAAATAAGAAAAAGTGACAGAAAAAAAATACAAAAATACATCACAAACCATTAAAAACATTTAAAAACAAATTCATTATTTTCAAATCCTTAACTGTCATTGCCTTCTTTCTTAGACCTCCTCCTCCTCCCTTTCTTTGTATCCTAGTTATTAATTATCCCAGCAAATCCTTTCCATGTTTCATAATATTCTGTCATTGCATTACCCTAAACTGTTTTAATCTTATCTTTCTATAATAAAATAAACCTTAAAGCTTAAAACTTAGATCTTATCCTTACCAACTTCTCATAACCATAATATTCTTTCATAATTCTTTAAACATCTTTGCTAAAGCCAAGTAATTTCATTCCAACATTTTTCTAACATTCATCGATTTTATAAAACAGTTCTAATGGTAGAGAAAAGAGATACAAACAGATCCAATCTTCATCCAACGTCCCTTCCTCCTGGTTCCGGGTTTTGTCAGTCCTTATTATCCCATCGATCTAGCCCATTAACCTGGCAACCTTATATCCGAGGCCCTCAAGTCTCTTCCATGTCCCTTCCGCGGCTCTTCTTCATATTTGTAACTGTATTTTCCCTTGTCTCCTGCTCGTGGTAACTCCAGCTTGACAATGTTTTTAACCCTTCTCAACAGATCAGCCCCTTTTCCATGTTCAACACTGAATTCCATGTAGTATTTAAAAGCATGTTTCAAAGACCCTCCAAAATTAAGAGCCCCCACAGTCCCAAGCCTCTCATGGCCCATTGCCATATTTGAAAAGTCCAAACATCCCAGCATAGGGGGGTCAATCCAGCCCCCCATTTCCAAGCCAAACCAAACTTTTCCTTTCCAAATCTGGCTTTTTCCAAGTTCATTTGTCAAATCCGAAAAATCATATTCCTGTTGGGCCTGTTCTGTCAAGACACACTCCTGATTTAATTCCTGAGTGGGCTCCACATATTTTCCCACTGTCTGTTCAAAATTTCCCACTGCCTGTTCCAAATTTCTAGTCGAAGTCGCCATCCAATTCACCTTCTCGTGTAATTGTTCCAGTAGGGCATTTGTTTTATAGAGAGCACACAACAAAGCTTCTGAATACATTGTTCTGCAAGGTCAGATGCCTGTTCCCACGGTTGTAATCTGTAACAGCTGCCGGCTCCCTGGAGTTGGTTACAGTTTCACAGACTCCCTCTAGGGGGAAAACTTCTATTTGTTCTTGCAACAAAGTTTCCCTTTTTGAGATACTTTGTCCATATATATTCCTTTAAAATGCGAAGGGGAACAGTGGAATCCCTATGTTTCTCTTCTTTTAGCTATCTGTCAAAAACACTTGTCTTTGGTCAATGAACTTCAAACGTCAGTCCTGACACCCCGCTCCAGGATCAGGACGGAGGAAAGTTACTTTACTTTAAAGTCACTTTAAACAGTCCAAAAAGATCCCCCCCCTTCTCCTGCTGTCGAAGGGGGGTTCCACAATTTTAAATGGTGAAATCCAATCTTTTAAAGACGATTTTCTGAGCTCTAGTTTAAATTGTCTTTGCTTTATTCTGTTTACAAAAGAACGGAAGGCTGACTTCCTGTTTAGACCTTCCCGTTCCGTACCAAATTAGAGTAGGTTTTTAAAATCCAATTCTTTTCTGCTCGCTAGTCCTTATTTGATGTCCAATTGTTCAAAGTCTAAGTACTCACGGGTGCTTATTTTAAAGTCCAAATTGTCCCAGGAAAAAGGCAGCGCTCTCCGGCAACGGCTATGCGGCTTCACTTCACGGAAATAGCAGTTGACTCACAGCACCGCGCCACTTCCCCCTCTTCACTTCGGAGCCCGTTAGTGGGTTCCTTAGCGGGTTGGGGGGGCGCTAAAGGTGCCCGCTGAGTCCCATGGTCACAGGCTTCATCCGCCTGTGATTTTTGAAAGGGTCCCCGCTTCGCCATAGCGGAGAAGACCCGTTTCCCGCGGAGCTAGTCCCTCCAGTTCAGAGGGAGTCCGCCATTGCCGGTGGCGCCACCCCGGAAGTCCCAAACATTAATGATTTTATTGCTGTACACCATCTTGTAAATTCCCCCTTTAGCGCAGCAACAACACAGCTAATTTTCCAATACATTAAGTTCTTTCCCCTCTTTCAGCTGCTCATAGCTTCAACACAATCGATACAATACTGCCACAGTCAAGGCCTCTTTTTAAAAATTCACTCCTCAAAATTCCCCCAATATTCCTTTGCAAAAAGGGCTACCTGTAACTCAAAAATGGTCAAAATTTAAACTGTCTGAGCATGTAGTCACCAGTACTTATTGGTAAGGGATGAGAAGACATTATTAGTCACATTTTTTTCCAGAAAGGTGAACAAGAATAAAATATTGGGCAGTCATCTTTTACTTCTTAATAGGAACCCCCATGGTCTACTCACATATTTTAAGTGAACAAAACCAAGAGTAAATATATACTCAACCTGCATATATTTACATATATGCATAATTACAGCATATCTAATCTGCATTAAACAGTCTTAGGCATGCATTCTTGCTTAATAGCAAAAGAAATGCCCTGAGAGGTACATGTAGTTGAGCAATCATTGGAAGAAACACAGCTGCGTGTTCACTTGAGATTGGCCAGTGGCTCCACCAGTAGACCACAGTCTATCTCCTCCCAACCCAAATAACCACATGGAACCATCCCATTCAGGGCTAAAATGGTCCGGTATAGCAGATGCTGAAGGACAAGCATTCTCGGTCTGCTCTCAATGTCAGCAGTCTCTCCACAAGAGCATCCTGCAGGATCACATCAAAGGTTCATGAGAATCAGCACCATGTTCCAAACAGTGGCCAATCACTTGTATCTAGGGAGCTCACAAACAGGACATGAAGATGACAGCACCCTCGATCCTGCTTGTCCCTCACCATCTTCTGGAAGGCTCCATCTTGGTTATCACATGTAACAGCTGTTGACAGACCTACCACCTGCCATAAAAATCATCGGTGTCCATATGGGTCCATCAAGGGAAACAACGGATTCAAAAAGCCACAGCAAAGTTATTTATAAGGGTCAACTGAAACATCACTAATTAGGGAGCAAGTTTTCGAGTTCTCCTGGATTCCTTCTGTGCCTGGAGAACACTAAAGTCTGTTCATTAATTTGTGATGTCCCCTCAAAATCAACCCCACCACAATTGCTTTCTTTAAAGACGGGTGTGCAGAAGATAGAATACAGCCTAATGATTGATCTCTGGGTAACCTGCAGCAATCATTACTCGCAATGATAGTTACGAAAAGTACTCTCTTCCTGTAAGTTATACTACTGCCAAGGAAGAAAGAAAGACAACCTTGAGGGTGACCAGAAATTGATTTTGTGTGTGTGTGTGGAAGGGCTGTAAGCTCAAGGTTATTTCATTCTGAGGGTGGGTCTTTTGCCCCACCATTGCTGGATCTCAGGGTCATGAGTAAAAAGAAATGACAAAACCCTGCATTTCAATATGAACAGATGTGTCCCTTGTGTATTGCACCCTCCACCCGCCCTTCCTGCTCTTTATTTAAACTGTGTGCTTATCGCCAGGTATTTATCGTGCAGCTGCAAGCAAAGCGGATGAGAGAAGGACCACAAACTCCCCTTCGGTTTCGGCAAGACTTTTATGAGGCACTCAAAAAGAGACAGGATTGCCGTCTTCAAATATCTGCCTCATAGTAGGGGTTCTGGATACTCATGGAGACAAGCTGTTGAAATGAAGAGCTCATCTATTCCTAAAGAGTCATTTTACGTTATGGCACCATTTCTTACATTAGAGTGCAAAAACTTATCAAGTTGTCTGAAGTTTTCTTTGGCCTATTTTTATATTAAAACAGAAACAAACCAACCAACCAACCCCTGCACCCTCACATCTGAGTAATGTTGAAATGTCATCTTTTAATATTTGAATGTTTCAATATTTTAATGTTGTATTTTAATATTGTTTTTAAGTTGTATTCATTCAACTTGTTTTTATTATTGCTTGTTAGCCGCCCTGAGCCCGGCCTTGGCTGGGGAGGGCGGGGTATAAATAAAAATTATTATTATTATTATTAATATTATTATTATTATTATTATTGCAGCTGTTTCTCAGCTAAATACAAGAAAAGTGCCTGGAAATTGAATTACCCCGGCCGGGTAGAAGCTCTTCGGCAGCGGAACGGCCAGCCTCGGGCGGTGGTGGACTCTCCTTTTTTAGAGGTTTTAAAGCAGAGGTCATGGGTGCTTCAGTTGAGATTCCTGCATTGCAGGGGGTTGGACTAGATGACCCCAAGGGGACCCTTCCCACTCTACGGTGCAGTGAGGCAGCTCCCTCCGGCCTGGACCCCGGGATCCGGCCTCTTCCCCGCTCCCCCGTCCTCGTCGCCGCCTGGCCCTCCTTCCCTTCCCTCAGGCCGGTCACCTACCAGGGTGAATTCGATGCCCGGCCAGTTCACTCGGAAAGGGACGTCGTCGCTGAACTGAGGGAGCGACCTTCCTCCGGCCCCGGCCGCCGCCTTCGCCCCCAACATGGTTACCAGCAGCAGCAGCGCCGCCGCCGGCCCCCGACACCGCCGCTGCCCTCGCCGCTCCATCGTGTGGCGGAGCCCGGCGCGGGCGACAGGCGCCCCCACAGGCACCAAACATCGGACGCCCAGGGAAGCCGGCCACGTCTACTTCCGGAAGGAAGGGTGGTTGGCTGGTTGAAAGTCTGCGTCACTTCCTGGCCCTTTCATACCCAACGAACGGACCAACGGCCGTCTCGCGGGCCGCTCTGTCCGCGCCTCTCTATGGCGCGCAGAGGCCCGCAGTTCCTCGCCGCGTCGGTTTTAATCCAATTGTAAAAAAATGTAGAGGCGCCCACCAGTCGCAGCAGCTGGTTCCCACTCAAGACTGTTAAGATGTGCGGAAAACCACAGGCACCTCGTATCCGTTGGTCGCCCGTCATGTTTGCTGGGCCTGCTGGGATTTGTAGTTCAGCCGCAGGTTACCCGCATGCGCTGTAAAGAATTTTTAAAAAGCAACAACACGGAACCTCAAAATTGCCATGTGTTTGTGCCACTCTTTACATTTAGTTTCTCTATGCACTTCATCCGAACGTTCCAATTGGAAGCCCGCATTGTCACTACGGCTGGCAGTTGGCCACGCCCTCCCGTTCTTAAAGAAAAAGAGACGGGGAGGAAAAAAATAGCTGGATCAACATCCGGGGCAGGCTCGGCCTGCGCGTTGCCTGGGGAGACGGCGCGAGGTAAAAGACCGAGGAGCGGGCGGGGGAGTGGAACGGAGGCGAGCAAAGCATTCGAGCCTAACCTCGCCTCCACCCGTCTTCGGCTCATTCCGGAAAATTTCGCAAAGGTTAGTTTTCCCGCCTTTTTTCCCTCCGGCGACGGACGGCGTTCGGTTGTTCGGCGCTGTTTTGTGTGGAGCGGCCGCATTCCCGCCGGAGCATGCGCAGTGCGTTCCCAGCCCGTGAGGGAAATGTTCAGTGTGAGGCGGTGAAGCGACGGAGCCGTGTTATATCTCCAAACATATTACGTAGTGCTGTGTGTCACATAAAAATACCAAGCCGGCTTACAAGGATACATAAAAAAGACAAATACAACAAAAGCCGGAAATTAAAACAAGACGTCAGTTCACCGTTGTGGGGAGGATGTATAGTCTTAGTTGTCTGCACAGGCCTTGGCGAGACAGAACTAAGTTTTCCTCAGGGTTTACAGAATTCGCCTTCTGAATCCGTCTTGGCAAAGTATTCCCCCAAGACTGGGCTGGTGGCATTTTATGAAAACCCCGAGCGTAGGAAACCAGGCTCCCAAAGAGCCTCTCCGTTTTCTCAGGATGCAAAAACACATTTTATGGGCCTTCAGCCAGCCAGGCCAGGCCCTGAATGCAGAGATTTCACAGCTCCATGGAGCTCCCCTTCTCCACGAAATGTTTCAGCTCAAGGCCAGTCTTGTTCCTTTGAGAAATGATGAGTAAACACCTGTTTCCTGCTTGAGGATTTTTATTTATTTGTGTTTTTTTTAAAATAAAGGTTTCCAGCTCTCTCCTCTTGCAAGGTGGTTGGGTCGATGTAAGTTGCGCTTAACTTATTAAAGTATGTTGTAAATAAAAAATTGCCCTTTTCCCTTATGGGGTATCCAAGAGCCCATATAGAGTCCTTACATAGGTTCCCTATTGGTAGGAGAAAATAACAGAGGCCAACCAGAAAACATTGAGAAGCAAAGCAGCTAGTAAGCTTGATCTTTATTGATCTGTTGCAACATGGTGCTCCCCCCACAAGCAGGAAAGGAGGAGGACCCAGAAAAATGGCGTGCAAGGCCTTATAAAGACTTTTGAAATTGCCACCCTGTAGATCAAGACCACCCCCAGAAACATCATGCATACATCACAGAAGGGGTGTAACCTAAGACCACCTCTCAGAACATGTGAATGTTGTTTTTCTTTTGTTGTTTATCTCCTATCTGGCAGGATACTTGATTGGATTTCCTGGGGACCCTGGCCAGTCTTTTGTAATGATAAATACTTAGTTCCTGGGCCATGTCACAGGCTCACACCCTATTCAAACAGAGACATACCCTTAAGACAGGATTTGTGAAGGAAAAGACAATGGGGAGGCTTTTCCAGTTTGACCTTGCAGAGAAAACATTTGCTCAGTTTAGGAATCAAAATGGTTCCAGGTTGGCCTTCCTGTGCTGATCTATGTACGTACGGTTATGAACATTGCCATATATCTACGACCATAAAATTCCTATTACAAGTACGTACACAGTCTTCTCCTTGCCCAATGAGGTTTAAGCCAATTCGAGCATTTCGTTTCTTGTATCTTATTTTGCCTGGTGTTGATGTCACACAAGCCGTATTTCCCCTTGGAAGAATATACGAATTGCCATGCCATGAAAAAAAGAGATAACAAGGGATCATGTGTCTTGAATTCCTTCCCTTCTGGTTGTTTCGCAGCGTTTTGTGGAAGGGAATAGCGTTCCCATATAAGTGGAACTTGGCCGCTTCCCTAGAAAGGCAGATTTGGGGGTCTTGCTGCAGGTCAGCATGATGGTGTGTAGCTTGCACAGAAGCAGAAATGTCTGTTTTTCCTCTTTCCTGTCAGGGAGAAGTATGGCAAGCAGCAAGTTAGCCCGTTCCTGCAGACTCAATTATTTCCCCCCTTAAGCAGAATCCTAGATGGAAGACATGCAGCCACAAAAGTCCAAAAGAAGTCAAGGAAGATGCAAATGTATGCAATCGTACCCTGTGAATTGGCTCAGCTATAATTAGGGGCATATTATATTGGCTGGATTTCCCTTCTGACCATCTGTGCACAGTAATTCAAGCAAACGTTTAATATCTCCTCTCATGCAATCTTTTCTGTGCTTTATTTCAGATTCCCTGGAGTTCGCCTGTGACTGTTGAAGGTGACATATGTTAACTTAGCATTTGTGTGTGTCAAAGCAGGTAGGGACTCTTTTCTTACAACTCGGTTCTTCAACAGAAGAGAAAAAAATACACTGTGCTTGATATGTTAGGTCTGCTGTTCTTCTGAGACATATAATAAAAATTGCTGATCCCATAGTGTGTCTCGTAAATTTTATAGTGATCTAAGATTGTGGATAGGAATTCGGTTGCTTCTGAACTTTACTGTGTGTGATAAAAATAATATACCATGCATTGTGATTCTGGATACATGAAAATACAATGCACCTGATCCAAATCATGTTTATTGAGATGCAGACCCCACTTGATTTCAGGGGGAATGACTGACTTGGAAGAGTGCTTTAGGACTGACCACTTAGGACGTTTTTCATGTGACATTCTGTGCTTGCGCTCAAGTCAGATACAAAAGGCACATTCATTGTATCAGTTGCTAATGGTGCATTTAGATAATCACTTTTTATGGGAGCCTCACTGAGGATTAAACTTGACTATTCAATTCTTAACTGCTGTAGAATGTGAGAAATCGGCTCAAAAGTATTGCAAATTGAAATGGCATTAGAGAATATGAAAATTCTGTCTCTGATGCCAAGGTCTGTGATGGCTCATTCACACAAGCATGGAAGCTCATTGAGTCATTTCTTCTGTATCTGATTCATGAAAACACTCTTTAGAGCTGATCCAAACACCTATAATCAGTGCACCCAATGAAATTTTTTATCCCACCGCTTTTGAGCAGGAGACCCCCGCACCATACCACAAACTGCTTTTAAAACTCCTTCAGCTAGGGGAAAAAATAATAGTAGCATGGTGTTTGCTACTTTAGAAGCTTCTTAGGATATATACTGCTGGTTTAATTGTTTGCTGGACCATGGTCAAAGATACTGTATTAGGATAAAGTCCTCATCTTATAGAAATCAGTGGTAAAATCCCATTGATTTAAGTGGAAGAGATTGTAGCCTTAGTGGGTAAAGACTAACCTATAATACCTTCTTGTGTAAATGCTTTTACAATGACTGGAGTGGTTATCTACCATCATCCTTACATAATCTGTAAGCAATTTTTTTCATGTAATTTGAAGGAAGCCATTTATGGTCTGTAGTAAGATAGTTCTCATTAAGAACAACTCCCCAACAAAAATATTTTTCTCAGTCTATTGAACAGGTGTTACATTCTTTCTCTCTCACACACACAAAGGAATGCAATGGAACATTTTACAAGCAACTAATAAAAAGGAAGAGAGATGGTTTATGGACACAAAACATAAATAATTGTTCTGTTACTGATGCAAAGTCATACAGGCTTCAGTATGAACAATGGAAGGAAATACAGAATCACATTTTGTTATGAGAAAATGGAATAGCACTTGACACTTGGAAGAGAACCTTTATATCTATATATATATATATAGATATATATTAAAATACAAAAATATGCTTCTGTTGAAGGCTTAAAGAAAATAACTTAAACTATGAGAAGCAAGGAAATTCACAGTTGGGACGGAAACTCCTTTGCGAATCTATTGCAATAATGAGGCCATCATTTATCCCTTAGAAAAGTTAACACAGCGCCCATCCATTTGGGTGGAGGTTGTGCAGACAAAGGATGGCAAATGGAGTAGAAATTTCAGAAGTGCCTAAATGATGGCTGAGATTAACCTGCTATGCGAGTTGGATCTCAATCCCAAACATAATAGTCTGTATGCAAAGAGGTACGGTACTTTAGGCAACCCCAACAGTCTACCTGTGCTTACCCAGTGGGAATTTTGACTTTGGCTCTGAAACCAATCCCCCATGACATGTTAAAAATACTTTTGAAACTTCACCCAGTTTCAGAAGTGTTTTGTCATGCACCATAGGGGTGGGTGGGGTGCTTGTTAAGAAATGTAAGTACAAAGCACCACAGGCTGCAAAGAACAGATCTTTAAATCCTTGCCACTGACTTGAGAGTAAGTGCTGCTGAAAGTCGGTTTACTAGTAACCTGCAATCTTCAAAGAGTTTATTCTGCAGTGTTCCCTTTGAAGTCTTTGGTCTAGTGCAGACATAACACTGCTGATCTCTTACCTATGGATAATGGATTGGGAGTGAGCTGTGAGCTTCTGCACTTCTTCCACCTTTTTGCTTTTTACCATAGTTCAGCATTAAATCTGCACCAATAGTTGCCTAAGGTTCCCATATTAATCGGGGATTGCAAATCCTGGTTTGGAGAGGGTATAGTTAGTGTTAATGATAATTTAGTGTTGATAAATATGTAATACAAATCTGTGATTAAGCTGACAAGTGACCGGACCCAAGATAGACCGGGGGGGGGGGGAGGATTGTGGCACACTATTGTGTGTGCACTTAGTCATAGGATAGTTGTGAAAATACTATGCCTAGTGATTAAGTATGGGAGTTTCTGAACATTCTTGCTATTGTAAATTCAAGTCATATCCCTAACTTGTTTTTAAAAAGGTATTGTGATGAAAATATAAGGCACCAATATGTTTTGAGTTACACATTGCTTCTATAGGTCTTACTACATCCTAAAAGGAAAGTGCAGTTTCCTTCTCATGCAAATATTTGCTCATTTTATCAAAAGGCAGGTAGTTTATATATAAACTAACTGCTGAATCATGAACGAAATGAAAAATATCCTGTAGTGAGTTGTTTTTAAAATATCCTAGTCTTTGCATAGGAATAACTGCTGCTTACAGTGCAATCCTATGAAGTTTACTTTGAAATCAGTTGAACTTCCATGGGACTTATTCCCAAGTAAGTGTACATAGGATTTCCATGTCAGTGCTATAATCCACAAACCATTATAGACTGGTCCCACTGGGATTGCTCTTAAATAAGTGTAGTTGAGGTCTAATGTAACACATACAGCTCAATCCTATGTACGTTTACTCCCAAAAGCAGGTCTAACTTTGTTTAAGGCCGGCATGGCCAAACCTGGCCCTCCAGATGTTTTCGGACTACAATTCCCATCATCCCTGACCACTGGGAGGCCAAGTTTGGCCATGCCTGGTTTAAGGAGACTTGCTCCTGAGCACATATGTATAGGATTGCATCCATAGTCTGTCTGAGTGCAGGATCTAGTCCCAAACTATATTTTTTTAAAAGGAAGAAAAATCTAAATAACTTGAAATCAATAAAAATTTCCCTCAAACTTAAATTGGGCATAAATTATTTCTTCATATCTGAGAAACTGAGAGAAATGCATTCTTTAAAATTTTACCAAAATTCAAAGCTCCTCCTCCCTTAAACTCCTGAAGACATAGCTTTAAACATAATTTTCTACTGATCAATGACAGTAGCGCCCTGAATGAAACATGAAAATTAATATATTCAAAGTCCACATGGAGCATCTTGAAATCATACTACTGTCATCAGTGAAACCGTTCTCCTGATGATGAAGAGACTGTTTGAAACCACAAGGTGATTATTATATGGAATTGACATTTTTGCTTTCTTCCTGTTCTAAGAGTTTCTTTACTAGTTTCTCTAAAGTAAAAAGATGTTCATCTACATCTTCTGGCACGAGATCCCTGAGGGAGTTGCAGAGTTCAAACAGGTATTCTGTGTTTCTTCCACTGGGACCAACTGCATTAAAAATCTGTTTGGCAATTTCTTCTAGAGGTGCTGGTCCAAGGTAGTTGGGGTTTTCGCAGGTTCCAATATATAACAGCACATCAAAGGGCTCCACTGAGGGATCTTTCGGATAGAAAATGACAGTTGTAGTCCTGTAGCCACCTTTCTCTCGGAAATCAAGATATGCTTTTACTTCGCCTTCTTGTCCTGGTGGCAGTTTGTATGCAACACCCCATACACAGCCCTGTTGAAGAACACAACCAGGAAGGTAAAACATACTTCACTTTAGTGGTGCAAAAGGAAGCAATTTAAATCAGGGATGGGAAATCTGGCCCTCTGCATGTTGTTTGACTACAACTCCCATTGTCCCCTGGCATCCTTCTTGGGGCTGATGGGAGTTAGAGTGCAACAACAATATCAGGAGGGTCACATCCCTGCTTGAAAGGTTTTCAGATGAGTTTATATCCATAGTGCATACATGCAATGTCTCCTTCATGAAACATCCAGGAAATCTGGGTGTAGAAGTTACAACTACATGTTCCCAAACCCGTATTTCCTGGGTAATACTGGTGACGACATGTCGGGTATTTGTAGGGGAAAATGGAGAGCCTACACCCCTCTCTTCATCCTGCCCACACAGGCTTATATCTGGTCTCAAAGTCTGGCTGGGGGGAAAAGCTACCAGAAGGAAGGTATTACCTGGCAAAGATTTATTTATTATTATGTTTATATTACACCTTTCCTCCAAGGAGTTCAAGGTGGTGTGCATAGCTCTCTCCCTCTGCATTCTATCCTAACAACAACCCTGTGTGGTAGATTAGGCTGAGAGACAGCAACTGGCTCAAGGTCCCCCAGTGAGTTTCATGGCTGGGAGGGAACTTGCACCTGGTCTCTGCAGCCATGGCTGGGAGGGAACTTGCACCTGGTCTCTGCAGCCATAATCCAACACTACACCACACTGAGTTATTGCTATGTACTATCTAGTCCTGGTCTAAAAGAGACCTGTGTTTAAAAGTGACTTAGTCAATGTTATGTTTATCTGGTGTGTGGTTAGTAACTCTGTTAAATATTAGGAAACCCCCCTTTCTTGTTTTTTTCCAGACTTGTCTTGCTTTTTCACCCTGCTTAAGCTAACATGTAACCCTGTAAGTACTGTACTGTTGAAACAGGTCTGATTGTGCTAGTGTAGTGATATTTAAAATGAAATAAGAAAATTGCTAGTTAGAAGTTTTATTCTTATTTTTACTGTACTTTTAGTGGTACACTAATAATTGAAGATTGTTTACAGACTATAGATATAAAAGTTGTTATTTGCATTGATCTGAATTAGTTTGTTTTACCAGGACAAATACAGTAGAGGGAGAAAACACACACAAGCTGAACTATTCTTTGCTTATAGAGGAATCTGTCTGTTAGCATAATGGGGTCCCAACTGCACAGCAGTGTGAAAAAACATACCAGAAAGGTACAGAAAATTCACAATGGCTGACACTATGCTGTATTTTGCTGGCCTTGTCAACTACAAAAAATGGTTTAAGTCTATAGCAGCTATTACATTGATCTCAATTCAGTGTTAGCATTACAGGGAAACTTTCTGAGATTCAAGCAGTTTTTTTCCGATCAAATGGAAAGTTCCATGTTTCAGTTTCTAAGCTGTGTTGCACTCAAATCTGCTCTTAACATTTAGAAATGAGTGGTGTCACTGCCTACAGTGAAAGTGGGTAAAGTCCAGGGGAGAGCAACAATGGCTGGTTATGCAACACCATCCACATTACAAAAGGATGATTATGATTGACGAATATGCTAAAATATTAAGAACAACAATACTGCTATTTTGAATTTTACACCTTTGACATACTAAACCATGATTTAACATGACAGGCACAAGTGGCAGCAAACACCAGGCTTGTGTGTTCCTACCTGGTGGCCAGGAGGACGAGTAAAGCTTTTACTTTGCCTTAACCTTAAGAGTGGCTGGGAAAACCCAGCCAGATGGGTGGGGTATAAATAATAAATTATTATTATTATTAATCATGGTTGTATGGCAAACTGGTTGATACAAACTATGAGTGTTGTGGTGAGACCTACTTGATTAAGATAATACAGGCATGTTCTTTTACAAAGCTAAGCTATGATTAATTTCAAACAAACAAACTTCTAAGTCTGGTTTCTGAAGCTGGTTTGTTTAAATTAACCATGAGTAGCATCAGCCACATTTCTTGGTTTAAATCACACAGGGAGTTGTAGTTAATTGGAAGCAAGAACTTCCCAATTCTTGTTGTTAGCTGCACAGGATGGAAGCATGCAAACCCACAGCTTGCTATGGTTCATACAGTGTCCAAACTATGGCTTAGTATGACATGTGAATGCAGCCATTATCTCAGTAACCATTGCAATAGTCTGGTAAAATGGCTCACCCTTCACCTTCATATTGCAAGTGGAAAGATGGGCAGAAAATAGATGAAAGAGGGGTTTAAGCTCACCACTAATCTGAAATAGAAACTTCATGGCCCTTGTTCACCAGGGCTTATAATGGTGCAAAGAATTACAGTCATACTACTACACTGCACCTAATTCAGCAAGTCATAGGGAAGGAACCTTTCTGTTCATTTCTTCACACTGTATTCCAAGCAGATTTTAACAGATGTAATAAAAATAAAAGCATTCTGCCATTGGCAATGATCAAAAAAATACCTTTAAAGCACCATACAAATTCACAGGAGGTATGGATATCAAAGTTCTTGCATAAAAATTGATAGCTATGCTAGGAATGAGGAAAGAGTTTAAAATGAAGAGTATACCTAACTACTAAAGTGTGTGTTGGAATTATGGATCAAAAGTGTATCTTTCATTTTAGAGGGAGTGTTGAATCTGCCTTGGATAACCAGCAGGTTAGGCAAGAGAAAAAAGTGGTCTCTGAATATTGCGAGTGTATCTTGCCATATCTCCTCCCCAGTCCCCTTTGAAATCTACAGGTAGAGCTACACATTACAAGAAAAATAAAGGGTGAACTGGCCATTTTTATTCTTGTTCGTTTTCCGTATTTTTATTATTTGTAGAAGAGGAGATCACTTCTTCCAAGCCAGGACAGTTACGCTATATATGGGCAATGGTGTCTAGTGTGGGCCGGCCTGTCTTTCCCTTGCTGGTGTTAAACAGATGTTTGTGGCTTTTGTTCATTTGGCTGATGGATGAGGCCAAAGCCTTCTTTCCCTTTCTGTATAGCCATGGCCAGGTTTGGGTCAAGGAAGCATTTTTTGAAGTTCATCAGTGAGCATGGAAGATGTTTAAACACCCCTCCCTCCCTCCGAGGGCAATCACAGACTTAACAGCAGCTTGCTGAGATAATGTCCCAACCATGATGAAAGAGGGTCATTGGCTGCAATATAATGTCTTGTGGCTACACAAATCACGGAGAGAAGGGAAGGTCATAATTTCTTTTGGTGCAGTGTCAAAACTGTTAGGTTTACAGCAGCCACAAAAGTCACTAGCCTGCCTTTTTTTGTTTTTTTGCTAGCCTCCTAAGAGGCTAGTAGCCTATGTTGCCATGCTGCCTTCAGAGGAGAGGAAGTCCCCTCCTGTGTGGCCTACATGGAAGCTCAAGTACAGAAAACAGGAGTCTTCAAAAGTGCACAGGAATTGATTTATTAGAGGCCAGCCTGTGTGAATCAAGAGACTCCTCTTCAGGGACATATGAACTACCTTCCTCCGGGAAATGAGTTAAACTGTGTGGTTGCCACACAGCTCGCCAAGGCTTCCCAGGCCCCCTCATCATCCTGCTCTGAATTGCAATTAAGCTTCAAAGAAGTCTTCTGTAGCCAATGGAAAACTTACTTGAAGCATAATTACAACTCAAGACAGGATGATCTTTATGGAGATTGTAGCTGGGGAGGGGTTAGCCCTCTCCAGCTCCATTTCCCAAGCAAATTACACTTTATTTCGGGCCTAACTGATGGTGGAGAAGGCAGGGGCAGGCAAAGAATGTTGTGTGCCTGGGTATGCTGCCCATTACAATTTTTCCAAATATGCCCATGGGCTCCAAAAGGTTGACTACCCCTGGTTAAACAGTCTTGCGTACTGTTGGGAAGGAACATATATCTGAAGAAACGGGTTGGGCTTAAATAAATAGTTCTTGAGTTTCTCTGGATAAAAATTGTAAGCTTTATTAACTATAAAATTATATGCATGTTTACTCAGAACTAAGTCCCACTGTGTCCTGTAGGGCTTGCTCCCAGGTAAGTGCATAGGATTGCAGCCCATGTTACTTTTTCTGTATTTCAAAATTAAAGAAATACAGCTGTACAGTATTATCAAAATATGCTTCTGAGTTTTTCCGGAAGAATGTATATACTAAATGGTATATAAAAACAGAATCTACTATACCTCAGGATCTTCAATAAGTGTCACAACTCTTCCAGGCTAAAATTAAAAGAAATATCACAGTAAAAAGTTTTTATTATTAAATCAGTAGCAAAAATGGAAATATATATATTTAAAAAGAGGACCACAAGACTATCAAACCAATACAATCCATTTGGAAGAGTGTGACCTTTATTTCTGATGTTGCGTGGTACTGTATCAAATCTGTGCTTAGGGCAGACACACTACGAGCCTGACAACTGCATGGCCCAGTTAAAGGCTCAACACTTACTAGTGCTTTCTCTAATGATTTACATAACACTGACCAAAAAGTTGTGTCTTGAAGCTAGTGCAGATGCGGTGCAACTCAAAAGTTAATTGGGGATTAAAAACTTGGAATGGACTACAGGATTGAATGCTTCCTCCTCTTCCCAACTACGGATTGGACTTACTTTTTATCATTCTAACCAGGAATAACAGAGCTAGTATGGTTTGGTTGTTACAGTGTCTGATTAGGACTGGGGAGAACTGGGTTCAATCCTGAGTCAGAAGTCTTGTGTTTAACCTATCACACATACTTGTTATGAGGATATAAGAGGGTGGGAAATATGTAAACCACATTGAGAGCACTGGAAGAAGGGACAGCTAAAATGAGACACATACAATATGGGTAACTATATCCAAACTGGGGCGTGTCCTTATTCTGGATTAGAATGAGCAGGACTACCTTCTCCCTGTGGTGCATTTGAATACAAGAGGAGAGAAAGGAAAGGGAGAAGATAACCCTAGACTAGAGCCAAACTGCGTATTACTTAAACCAAAAGTGACTAAACTCTGGTCCTCCAGATGTTGTTGCATTCCAGTTCCCATCAGCTCCAGCCGCCATGGCCCATTGTCGGGGATGATGGGAGTTGTAGCCCAACAGTTGTCTGGAGAGCGGCAGGCTAGCTGCCACAGCTTAAAATGTTGGCATACATGCCCTGACCCTTGTTGCAAACAGGGAACAGTTGAGGTGGGTAGCAGCCAGCACGCTGACCTACGATCATCTGTTTGCTGCAGAGCCCATATTGCAGCTTGGCTGGAACATAATGGTAGTGAGCAGGAGGACATAGATGCACCTGAAGGAATTGTGCCCTATGGTGTTTGAAAGGGCAGCATCATGGGATAACATGGTTGGGCACATAACTAGGGTCTGCTGCTAACCCAGGGAGTCCCCTGGACCTGCTGTACTTCTGCCTGTTCACCCGTCCCTTCTCTGTAAGTGAGCAATGATGGAAGGCAGGGCAGCAGCCTTACTCTAGACTTCCTATCATTTAATACTCTTTCAGTCCTCTTCACAGCAACTGAAAGTGCCTATCAGAAAGAAAAAAATGGGCATGAGTGGAAGAAATACCAATGTGCCTAGAGCCAAATCTACAAACTGCTTAGAAGTTAATTGTTTGGATTTATTTCTATTTAATTTTGCTGACTTCAGCGGGACTAAGCAGTGTTAAACCCAACCGGCAGTTAACAAATTGGAATTAAGATTTTTTTAACTGCAATGCTCACCTATGTTTCACATGTACTTAAGGAATCTTTTGAACTATATGTGAGATATTCAGCACAACAATTTCTGACTTCTGATTATTATGCAGCTGCTGGAGTTCTGTTGCTATTAGGAAAAATATAAGCCAAGATAGAATACTCAACTAGATGGACCTTCGATCTGATGTGGTAGATATATTGCAACCTGCCCCCCCCCCCAGTGGAATTATTATTTTTACTGCTTTATTTAGTGCATTACCTTTTAGGAGGCAAGTGCATTGCACTCTTAAATACAGATTTTGTGGAATTCATATGTGCTAGATAAATTGGTTTGGTGTAACTCTGATTATTTTTCTGTGTTTATATTGGGAGGGGGAAGCAAGAAGCTGTTTTTTTCCTTTTTGATATGAAAAAGTATTGTTCTTTTATTACCCATTTCAGAAGGTTTTTTTTTTATGGAAACAAAATAGGAGAGCAACTCAAGTCCAAAAAGAAAATAAGGCTTGTGCGAACATTTTCTCTCCTGAAAGTTTCAGCATTGCCATAGATCATTTTTTATTCTCCCATTTTTAGGTTGTATCATGCTTGTTTAAAGCAGTATTGGAGTGCAACAGATTTTTGTTTTAACCTTTAAGAACTACTAGGCACAATGCATTTTTGAGCAGTCAATTACTTGCTGTTGGATATTACTAAATCTAGAAAAGTTCCAGAATGTAAAGGGCTCAGAACCCAGCTTCCTGTATTTTTTTAAAAGTAAAATTCTAGCCTTTATGATGGAAATACAATTGGAAGTGTTTGAGCAATACCTGCTGAAATCCTACAAGCGAGACAGAATGTATGTGCATGTGTGTGTCAATGCCTTGTCTATGACAATCAAGAACCATAATGATTGATCTAAAATGACAGACATTGCAGAACTGTACAGAAAATAAAACTGCGATTTTTTTCTGGGAGCAAAACTAAAAGTGCCTGGGTGTAGAATTTTAATATTTTAGCATCCAGTTAGCATGCAGTTTAGCACACACAGTTCTGAGCATGGTCTATAAAAGAGTAAACCACATACTTTTAAATTTTGTCTTTATCACCAGAAACATTTTTCCTCTTAGTTGGGGACACCCTGATTCCTAGGTAATATTAAAGCTTTGTGCAGACATGTTGTTTGAGAACAGGTTCATTAAAGTAATCTCAGTATGCTAACTTCATTCACTGGTGGTATTTGCATGTACAGTATGTTCCTGAGAACTGGGTACCCTCCCTAGGTATTTAGCAGAGGAATTTAGCACCAGATCTTATATCTGAACCAGTCCTTAGAATCGGCCTTAAATAGTTATATTGAGCTGATGTCTAACCTCAGTTATGAACTCACTATGTGACCTAAGGCTGTTGTCAACAAAATGGAAATAAGAATGAGGTAAACTAGAATTTGTATGTAGTTACTGTCTCCCTGCTCTTCTAAAGAACAGTCATTTATATATATTTTCTGAACATCAAATACTAATCAACACTTGGCTCAGTTTAATTCAATTGGCTGTTTAAAGAAACAGTTTTACCCAGAGTAGTCATTAATAATGTTTTGTACAATAAATTGAATTGCATGTTGTACCTGTTTTTTCTTTTTAAAAAACAAGCTGTTGTCTGTCTTGCAGTTTTGAGTCAGATTGTCAATCTTAATCTTTGTTGCAAACTTCTTGTTCATGCAGAACAAAAGAAAAAATGCAACATACATTATATCAATTTAGCATTTTTCTGTAGATTTATGGCTGTGTTTTCACAAAATATTATGATGCACCTAAAAATGATTTCCAGAAGTCTATTTTAAGGACTACAGGTTAGAGATGTGAATTTGGTAAATGTAAAGTAAGGGGTTCTGAAAGGCACAAGCTGCAATAAACAACAATATGGCATATTCTCATTCACAAAATAATGCCGATTATTTCTAAGTGTTGCTTCATGTATGTTGACAGTCAGCTAAGTACTTCTGATGACTGAATAATTTGCCGCATATGCAGCTGTAAATAACATAGCCCAGCCCTGTCAATGCCATTCTCTTAGATTTCTGGACGTTTCTGGATCCCATTGTTTCCTTAGCTCAACAAATGCTATTTAGAATTATATAAGCTCTATAGCCCTTGTATAGTGAGAAGCACATCGGGTTTCAAAGTACTTCAAAGTACTTTAAAATCTATTATTTCCATTGAGGTAGCTTTAAAAATGCACTTTCCATGAAATGGAACAGTTTCCAAGAGTTCCTCAGAAATTTGGGATGCACAAACTTCTGATGGGTGGATGAAATATTTATGTTCTTTATACTGCTAATAGCATACTGAAACTCATACAAACACTAGCTATAATGGATGTGAGTTGCTTAGATATTTTTCTAGTAGCTAACAGCCTTAATTTTATCAATTGTGACATGAAGCTGAAGATAATGCTACAAATATAATTATGGCTATGATTCTAAATGCACTTTAGTATTAAAAAACATGAAGACACTGTTATTGGGCCAATGTTTGCTAGAGAGAAGGAGATCTCTGAACAGTGATCTAGAGTAAAGTAGACAAGTTTGTGTACACTACCAATTTTTCCTGGATGGTGAAATCCCAAGCAAACTCTGAAAAGGATCTCTAAAAAAGAGTGAGGGGATTAAGAAAAAAATGTAGGGGTGGAGAGAGAGACTTGATAGTAGCTTATAAAGGTAGGGATGGTGTAGATAGCGTATACAGAAATTATTTTCCTCTTAAGACTCAATACTTGAAGTTGAAGTCATTCATGAAATTGATTTGCAGTGGGTTCAACATTATAGGCAGGATTATATTCATATTGAATGGAAAATAAGGAATATAATACTGTAAGAGAAGCTGTACTGATAACTGGATTAGCGACATTATCTGGTATGTTAGTAACTAAGTTTAGCTATTTGGACAGGTAATACAAAATAAAAGAGGACGGAAGATCTCTGTCTTCACAGCAAGCTCCCCATGTAAAGAAATAAAATTGTTTGGGAACCACCCACCCCCATCTGAATTTTTGACAACAGCAACATTAGCCTTGACAGAAGAATGGGAAAATGAGAGTACGGGGTGTGCTTTAAGCGGAGTTTTAGGGGCAAGAACTACAGAATCGTTGTGTTGGGCCTCAACAAACTCCAGCATCATAAGAAGGGAAACCCATATACCTGCTTAAGTCACTTGTAATAAAATATTGGGGAGGCGGGGGAGAGAGTTTCGCCAGGGAGTAGCTTGCAATTCCACATGGGATTCAACATAGCTATTGTTTCCAATATTCTCGGTGTAAGTACTGAGTTGCATGTTCAGAAGAATTGCATCGTATTTTTCTGTTAGCATGCCACTTTGGGAAGCCAAAGCTTGCTTTTCCAAATCAAAACATCTCTGCACAGAAAGAATGAGTATTTTAGGGATGAGACTAGGCTAGAACCTTCCCTAATGTGCTAGGTTTCCAGTTGGGGGGAGTTTTTGATGAGGGAGAGCATTTCCCCCTAACTACAGTGCTCTTTGCGATTCTTCCAAACACATACATCAACCTTATCTTTTTATGCCTAAGAAAAGGAAGGTGACCTAAATATTTCCCAACATAACCTCTCTCCCTTCTATCCGAAATATCTCAGGAAATACCCCATTGGATTCAGCATGACTTACTACTGAGAAAACATGCACAGGATTGGGCTATGAATCTATAACGTTCTTTGAAAAACAAACAAACTAGGACTTCTGTTTGTTTACCCTAACAGATATACCCAGATTAAAACTCCACTTTTTCCTGACAAATATTCAAGAAAAAGTAGGTGCAGTAGATGCTGACATAATGCAGTGACACATGACTGAAGATGGGAAGCCCCCCATCCTTTGTGCTCCCCAAAATAGGGGACAAACCTCAGGCTTGAACAGTGCCAGAGTCTTCTCATTCAAAGGTTTGCAAAAGTTGCTTGACTATAAAGTGTGTGTGTGTGTGTGTGTGTGTGTGTGTGTCTGTCTGTCTCAACACCCACCCTGGTCTTTTAAGAAAATTTAATAGTAACCCGCCCTGTTTGGTGCCTAGCATTACCGGCTGAGGGTGTATAGCTTATGTAAGAGGTGACCCAATGTACAGCAATTAAGCAAAGGTACACAAGGAAGAACCGTCTTGGGAACTGTGCCAACATCCTCAAATGTTCTCTCTAATGTTCATCTACTGTCCTCTCGTACCGGCTTCGGAAATGAACCGTGCCAGGCTCAATTCCACCCCTTTCAGCACAATCAGGAAAATGCGAGCATCTTGCATCGGTGGTTGCACTGATTTGCCAACCGGCTTTTGCGTGGCATGGAGAGTGAAAAGCATGCGTGTGTGTTTGCGTGGAAAATGTTTGCAGGAAAGTGAACGGTTACAAAACCCACATGGTTGTGCGTTGACAAGAGTAAACCCGAGCGGTAATAAGCGCTGGGATGTAAGTGTGAAAGCGCGTCTGGTTTCTGGGGACTTCTCTGCGCGCGGGGAAAACAGAGAGACACTCTTATTGTGAGACAGCCGTCTTGGCGCTTGTGTACCTGCGGTGACCGGGCAAATGGTAGCGGGGCTAGCTGCCCAGCGCCTCTGCGATGAGTTGGCGGCGCAATTCAGCCCTCTGCAACTCCGCCAAACTCCAGTGCGCCCTTCCCACGGAAGGAGAACCGCGAGGTACCCCCGAGTACTGCCTGCCTGCCTCTTCCCCATCCTCTCCCAACCTCTCGCCGCTCACCTTGCCCGGCACTCCGCGGTGATCCGTGCTGCCTTGCCAGAACCTCCTGCTGTAGCCCGTGATGTACCCGACCATCTTGTCCTCGTAAGGGAAATCCACCTTCCAGATGAGGGAGCCGTAGCCAAACACCCACATGCTTCTCGCGCCGCCGCTCTCCTCTCCTTCTTCGCTCTCCCGGGGATCGGGAGGCAGGGGGCGGCCCTGCTGGGTGCTGCCGGAGCTCTGCATGCTCTCCCCGGCCAGCGATCGCTCAGCAAGGCACCCTGGGGCTTGTAGTGCAGCTTGCTCGGCCGAGCGACCGAGCCCAAAGAGAGCCCCCAGCCTCCGCGGCTCCAGCGCCGGCTCCCCGATCGAGCCACGTGCCTCTCCTTCGGGCTGTCGCCGCTAGAGGCGGCTGAGCCTGCGGGTCAAAGGCAACGCAGGGTTGGCCAGCCTGAACTACAGCTCCCAGCATCCTTTTCTGTGCTGGGGGGGGAGGCGATGCGGGAGGGCTGGGCTTCATAAGGCCGTTGCTCCCCCCCTTCCTTCCTTTGAAGAGAAACGCAGCTGGTCAGCAGCGGATGCTTTTAAGGAGAGGTGACCCATACGGTAAATTGCAAAGCTCTCCTCCCTTTCCCCTTGTCCTCCTCTTGCAAGCGCGGTGGAAAGGCATCCGCTTTGCACGCAGGTGGATGCATGTCCGAATAGGGCTGGGAAAGCGCCGCTGCCTGTCAGTGCGAGCCATGCTGAGTTATATGGGCCGCTGGTCTCGGTATAAGGCAGCTACCAGTGTTCCCAGCCGCGGCTATACCCACGGGCTCTAGGGGGCCAACCAAACCAAGACACAGAACATTTAAATTGCAGTATTCTAACATAACTTCATCATGTCAATTCATAGTACATACAAAGGTGCACCTATTAATTTCATATATATATATATATATATATATATATGCGCAGCAGGGACACAGGTGGCACTGTGGGTTAAACCACAGAGACTAGGACTTGCCAATCAGAAGGTTGGCAGTTCGAATCCCCGTGACGGGGTGAGCTCCCGTTGCTCGGTCCCTGCTCCTGCCAACCTAGCAGTTCGAAAGCATGTCAAAAATGCAATTAGATAAATAGGTACTGCTCTCGCGGGAAGGTAAACGGCGTTTCCGTGCGCTGCTCTGGTTCGCCAGAAGCGGCTTAGTCATGCTGGCCACATGGCCCGGAAGCTGTACGCCGGCTCCCTTGGCCAATAAGGCGAGATGAGCGCCACGACCCCAGAGTCGGCCACAACTGGACCTAATGGTCAGGGGCCCCTTTACCTTTACCTATATATGCACAGCATACTTCATTGAGTTTCTGCTCACAATGATGATACAAGACTGGATATTGGGATAGAATCAAACTAAATGGGGGGAGAGTACTGAAATGTGTTTCGCAGCAGGGCCCATAACAAATTATGACTACCAAGTGCATTCCCCAATCCGACTCACCCCATCGCACTGCCCACAGTATGAGGGCAAGTGAGCAAGCAGAGATGAAGCAGCCAGTGCCTCTTTTTGCCTATAAGAGGAGCCCTGCTGTATCAAGCTAACAGGCCCATCTAGTCCAGCATCTTTGTTCTCACCTGTGGCCAATGAGATGCCTATGGGAAGTTCACAGTCAGGACCATATTGCAGTGGTCCAACAGGGAAATGTAAAATTCAGTGTAAGCAAGTGTAAAGTGATGCATGTCAGGGCAATATATATATATATCACACACATGTTAATATGTTCAGAAGGGGGAGAGAGGTTGCTATTTACAATTTTATTGTTAATGGTCTCTGACAACAGTTGCGGATTGGCTGCTTTAATTGCAAGATAAAAGTGGCATTTTATGCATGCTTAATGTAATGTGTTGTTTTGCCCTCAGTAGAGGTGGCAGTGCAGTTATTGTGCATGCCTACCTATAAGTAAGAATTTCCGGAGTAGTAGCCCTGTTAGTTTCTTACACAAAACCAATAAAATGACACTTGTGGCACCCTTAAGAGACTATACTATCTTGCAAATTTCAAAACTTCATGCCATAATAGATTTATTAGTCTTTGAGGTCCACAAGACTCCTAGTTTTACCTTTGGGTAGGTCCACTGAGCTGAACAACACAAATATTTTAAAACCCTTGAAAGTAACGGCTAAAAACTTGGATAAAAATGGAAGGTTTTGCTTGGCACCTAAAACTAGACAAAGATGATGTCAGATAACCTCCTTGGGTTGAGCAGTCCACAAATGGGGATTCCACCACTGAAAAGGCCCTTTCTTGTGTTGCTATCCTCTGGGAGGGTTTCAGATGAGAATTTCAGGGGAGAGGTGTTCCTTGAGGTATGTAAGGTTCCCTCAGCCATGTAAGGTTTTATAGGTGAAACCAGCACTTTGAATTGAGCCCTGAAACTAAAAGGTAGTCAGATTGTCTCAGGTGCTCAGATTGTCTTGCCCTGGTGAGCAGCCTGGTTGCTGAATTCTGCAGCAGCTGCACTTTCTGAACTGTCCAAAAAGCAGCCCCATTTATAATGCATTGTGGTAATCTATCCTGGAGGTTACCAGAGCATAGATGGCAGATTTTAGCCTATCCCTGTGTAGATACAGAAGTAGCTGGGCCACCATCGTCCTACACGTTATTCCAACTTCTGTTAAGCCTACAAAAATGTTAATTCGTGAGACATTTGAAACTTGTGTCAGTCAAGCATAATTGTAGAATTTCACTCACCTTTTTCATCTGGGGCCTGGTTTGTCCATGCCAGTTCTCTGCCATCAATGCATTTTGAAGCAAGATTTCAAATGTCAATGAGATCCAAAGCGATATCTTTATCACACAGGCTTCAAAACACTTTCCTCAGATTAGTTTATAAACGAGATAAGTTTGAGATTTCTACTTCAAAAAGTGTAATCTTTTGCTGAGATAACGTATTGTCGACATCCTGATCTGCGCTAACTTTGTCAACGTGTGTTTTCATTTTCTCTCTTATTTTTTTTTGGCTAGGATTCTGTTCAAATGGATTTCACGGAAGCCTACTCCGACAGGTGCTCTGCGGTTGGGCTTGCAGCGAGAGAAGGCAATGCCAAGCAACTGAAGAAGCTTATCAAACAGGGGTATAGTGTTGATGTCCCCGATAACAGGGGCTGGATGGCAATCCATGAAGCAGCATTTCACAACGCAAGTGAATGTCTGAAGCTCTTAATTCGTGCAGGTAAAGAAAACAGGGTCTTATACAAAAACAGTGCCTTAGGATCCACTGTTCTCCAGTAATAATAATAATAATAATAATAATAAAATTTTATTTATACCCCGCCCTCCCCAGCCAAGACCGGGCTCAGGGCGGCTAACAACCAATAATAAAAACAAGTTGATTAAAATACAATTTAAAAGATTAAGATACAACATTAAAACAATTAGGGAGCAATCTCATCATAGGAGGAAAAAGGAAAAAGAAAAAGAAAAAGAAAAAGAAAAAGAAAAAGAGGAGGGAATCAAACAGATTCTGAGCCAAAGGCCAGGTGGGACAACTCTGTCTTACAGGCCCTGTGGAAAGAAATCAGATCCCGCAGGGCCCTGGTCCCAAGAGACAGAGCATTCCACCAGGCTTGAGCCAGTGTTTAGAAGGCCCTGGCTCTGGTTGAGGCTAATCTAACTTCCTTAGGGCCCGGAGTAGTACAGTGGTACCTCGGGTTATGTTGCCTTCGGGTAACGTAATTTTGGGTTGCGAACACGGCAAACCCAGAAGTGTATACTTCCGGGTTTCGCTGTGCGCACATGCGCAGAAGCGCACTATCGCGCCGCGCATGTGCGCAGAAGCGGCGCCTCTGGATGCAGACTTTACGGGGTAAGTACGGACCCCTGGGACGAATTAAGTTCATATCCGGAGGGTCCACTGTGCTGGAGTCCAGAAATTCAGAATCTGCAATGTATCTGGCATCTCCTACTAGTAAATGCTACACAAATTATGGGCTGTGCATTCTTAATTAGGGAGGGAACATAGGAAGCTGCCTTATACAGAGCTGAATTGTTGGTGCATCTAGTGGAGCGTTGCCTAGAGTTATTGGCAGAGTTATATTCCTTGGTATCAGACAGGAGCTTTTTATCAGCCCTGCCCAGCTTTAGGAACACAGGAACTTCTGCCTACAAGCTCTAACCCGGAGCTACAGTCCTTCCCCAACTAGCAGTAAACAAAGGCAAATTTGCAGTGGACCTTTTGCCTTGCAGTATTCATGTCGAGTAGCAATCGATAGCTGGTGTAGCATAATAGCTAATGCTTCAATCCTAATCTCATTTAACCTGGGAGTAAACCCTGTTGGATTCAGTAGGATTTACTCGGTGAGAATTGCTGTGTAGGAAACTGGCAATTCATTAAGTCCCTGGTTTAAAATCTCACCTCTGCTGTGGTTTTCCAAGTCAAACTCCTATGATCAGTCACATGATCAGTCTGCTTTTCTTCATGAAACAACTCCTGCCGTAATAGCTTTGTGGCAGGTTCAGCTTAGGGAGGCCTTGTGGAATGCCCAACATTGCATTGGGTTTAGCTGTTTGTTTGATGCGTGATCTGCTTTTCTATGTACCGCATTTTTTGCTCTATAAGACTCGCTTTTCCCCTCCTAAAAAGTAAGGGGAAATGTGTGTGTGTCTTATGGGGCGAATGCAGGCTGCGCAGCTATCCCAGAAGCCAGAACAGCAAGAGGGATTGCTGCTTTCACTGCGCAGCTATCCCTCTTGCTGTTCTGGCTTCTGAGATTCAGAATATTTTTTTTCTTGTTTTCCTCCTCCAAAAACTAGGTGCGTCTTGTGGTCTGGTGCATCTTATAGAGCGAAAAATACGGTAAATTCACCCAAAAGGTGGCATAAAGTACAAACCGCAACTAGCAGTCATCTTAAACTTGCACAATAGCACAAAGGAAAGTAATAATTTGTTAAAACCCTTTTAAAAGCTAGAGCTAGTTAGGAGTTTGTGATATAAATTGCAATCCTGACATCATAATCATAACGAAAAGCAACTGTTAGTAAACAAAACAAAAAGAGCTCCACAGATACAGAACCCTGACAGAACCATGCAGAGGAGATCTTTGGGGAAAGGCTGTGGCTCAGGGGTAGATCACCTGCCTTGTGAAGCTGAGAAGGTCATCAGTTGTCCTAGCTCCTCACTACTTTACATCCAGCCCATCAAAGTCAATGTAAGCTTATCTTCTCCTACTGCTTCCACTCCAAAATGAAGGATTTCCTGTTTTCTAATGCTATTCTGCAATGCTCTTTTTTATTTTATTATATCGTCTCCAGCACCCTCTGATAGCTACATAAGATCGAAGACATTTGAGGGCACTTGCCCATTGCATCTTTCTGCAAGTCGAGGAAGTTTGGAGTGCGTTGCTATTCTTCTGGAATCTGGAGCTGATCCCAATGAGCTTACTAATGATGCAAGCACACCATTATTCTTAGGTGAGCACACCCCATTCTGAAAATACCCTGGCCCAAAAATAATTGAAATAATTTACTTAACCTAAAATTAGACAGTATTTGTGGAGAACCGGCAGATGTCAGTGTTACTCAAGGAATGGCAAAATGCTGCAGTGTTTTGAAAAAGCTTGTATGGAGGTATCTTCTCCTAGGGGGTGAGTTGTTGTTTGGGTCTTGGGCTGGAAGTAGGGAGAGGGACTATAAACTCCGACCTTTTCCCCAATCTGTATTCATGGATCCTGCGACTGGGGGATATGACCACTGGTGGGGATGGACTGCAACAATTTTGGTATACAAACGACTGGTAGGAGTGCTTAGCTAGAACTGGGGAGTAATTAGCTGGGAAGACTGAGAGTTCAGTGGCTAAGAATGTTTCACAGAAGCAGGTGCACCCTTGACCATAGTCAGTCTGCCTGAGGCTGATGGGCTGGAGTTCAACATTTGGAGGGCCTCAAGGTTCCCTGCTCCTGGAGTCTGTGCTCTGTCCCAGCTCCTGCCAGCCTAGCAGTTTGAAAGCACACCAGTGCAAGTAGATAAACAGGTACCACTGCGGCGGGAAGGTAAATGGCGTTTCCATGTGCTCGGGTTCCCGTTGCGCCAGAAGCGGTTTAGTCATGCTGGCCACATGACCCGGAAAGTTGTCTGCGGACAAACGCCGGCTCCCTCGGCCTGAAAGTGAGATGAGTGCCGCAACTGTTCACCGGACTTAACCATCCAGGAGTCCTTTACCCTTTACCTTTTAGTGTCTCGTTCAGCTATGTTTGCAGAGTGTAACATTTTTCTGAACCATATTTATGAAAACATAGCATGCTGAGACAAGGTGTTCTGGCATCTACAGCCCTTTTTCTTTGCGTCTGGAACGCATCTGTTTAACATTTTCTGCTCTTTGGAGTATTCCCAGGAATATTTTCTTCTTCTAAAATATTCCCTTTTTTATGTGGTTTGTTGACAATGCTCTCCATTGGGTCTGCTGTGTAAACGAGTATCTTCGCATGTCTGTTTCTTCATCTTTTCTGCTTCTTTACATGTTGCTGAAAAAATGATTCTAAATAGGAAGAAAATGTTTTAAGCATTAGTGCTAGGAGCGGCAAGGGTCTACAAATGCAGTTGCACTTTCTTAGCTCAGCTCATACATTTGTGGGAAATGCAAAGGGAGAAATATGTGGGGTCTCATTTCTGACCTCATGCCAGGCTTCAGAGATACAGTGGTACCTCCGGTTATGGACGGGATCCGTTCCGGAGCTCTGGTAGGATCCTGAGGTTTCTGCAACTGGAGGGACCACTTTTGCGCATGCGCACGCAGCGAAACACTTCCGGGGTTGCCACTTTTGCAACCCAAAGTTTACATTACCCGAGGGTAATGTAAACCGAGGTGTCACTGTACTGAAGCAAGAAGGTTTCTGGCCATGCATAGCCCTTTGGGCATGAAACCCACTCGTCTTCCAAGTTGAGGGAGAGTCAAGATCAGCGGCTACCACAAATTTTGGGCCTGCTACCCAAGCCAGCCAAAACCTCTACAACCTGATAGGGCTAGACTGATGATAGATTTTAATCTGCTGATGGATTTCTGGGTGCAGTGGTGCCTCGCAAGACGAAATTAATCCGTTCCGCGAGTCTCTTTGTCTTGCGGTTTTTTCGTCTTGCGAAGCACGGCTATTAGCGGCTTAGCGGCTATTAACGGCTTAGCAGCTTAGCGGCTATTAACAGCTTAGCGGCTTTAAGAAAAAGGAAACAAACTCGCAAGAACTCGCAAGATGTTTCGTCTTGCGAAGCAAGCCCATAGAGAAATTCGTCTTGCGGAACGACTCAAAAAACGCAAAACCCTTTCGTCTAGCGAGTTTTTCATCTTGTGAGGCATTCGTCTTGCGGGGCACCACTGTAACTTGTAGTAGATCAATAAGTGTAACTGGCTCCCAGTTGTAGTAGCAACTCAAAGGCTTTCTCTCCCGCCTGAGTTTGGCTATTGGAATCACGACTGTCCTAATTCAGATAGTGTTTTTATAAGCAGGTCTTCCCTGTGCATAAGACAGGGGTTGTGGTAGGCAACGAATTCCTGAGCCACCATTTTGCATCTGGCTCTGGTACAAACAGAAGAGGCTGTAGGATCAGGCCAGTGGTCTGTGTACTCCAACTTGCTGTTCTAACAGTGGCCAACCAGATAACAACAAGAAGCCTGTGAGCAATACCTGGCCACAACAGCTCTCTATCCACTTGTGATTCCCAGAAAGTTGACAACAGAGTTGGGACATAGTCATTATGGCTAGCAGCCTTAGACCAGTGATGGCCAAACTTGGCCCTTCAGCTGTTTTGGGACTACAATTCCTATCATCCCTGACCACTGGTCCTGTTAGCTAGGGATGATGGGAGTTGTAGTCCCAAAACACCTGGAGGGCCAAGTTTGGCCATCACTGCCTTAGACCTTCCTCATAGTCTTCTGGATCGTCAGAAGAAGTGTAGGTAGTGAGAGTTTTTCCTATCTTCACAATAGCTTGTTGGATCTCATCTTCAAAGTATAATGTCCCTAGTTCCTGAATCAGGAAGTCCCTTCATTGAGTGCTCACCAAGAAAGTGCCACCTATGTTATTATTCTGGAGAGGGGTCATAGCTCAGTGGTTGGGTCAGTTGAAGTCCAAAAGGTTAAAGGGCCGTATAGTGGAGATGGCAATAGAAGAAAGATATTCATTTGGTGGCTGTGGTGAAGTTAATACATTTGTACAACTCTGAATTTTGCAATTCAGGTTCCTGGCTGAGTAAGGTGTATGAAAATGAATATACTGTGGTAGAGTGTGCATGAAAACGCACACATTAGTGAAAATAACATACAAAAATTTCATCTGTTGGTTTGCAAAAAATGTGCATGTGAGGGAAAATTGCATAGGAAAATGTGTATATTAGGTGAAAATTGCACTAAAGCTTTGATGAACTCTCATAAGAACTTTTTATTTTCAATCGCTAACTGGCGTCGAAATACAGTTAACTGAATCAAAGACTGAAAGAAACCAAAATGCACTTTTTCATTTTCTGTCTTAAGATTACAGAAAATAAAGAAACACCTCCCTCCCCAGCTCAATCTTTATTAATGCTCAGTTTTTTTAAAAAATGTGATGGTGTTTTTTGGCTATAAAGTATGGCCAAGAAAAAGAAAAGACCATGTATTTCGGAAAAATGATTTGTATGCATATTCTCAAAAGGCTCAACAGATGTCTGTTGGAAAGAGAAACCTCTTTTTCAAATTTGCTGCTCTGGTGAAAAAGCAAGGCAAAAGCCACAGGCTTTCAGTTGACCTAGGAGAAACTACTTTTTGAGCGCCACTGCAAATCCTGTCTCACGTCTCTTTGCTATTCCTGGCTTTGTTGTTTGATTTTGTTTTGTTTTCATGTCTCAGCTGCTATTCTGTTTTCAAAGAATTTCTGACTCTCTAACCTCCTGATGTGTGGGGATTTTGGGTTGTAAGCAGGCAGAGTTAATAGATCAATGAAAAGAGTCAAGTCCACTGAGGAAGTTGAGAACAGTCAAGGCAAATTCTTGGCTTAATAGGGAGAAGAAATCTGCTTGGCAGTTCTGTGAGATTTCAAGAATCAGAGAAGCAAAAGCTTAGAAAAGTGGCATGTTCTGAGTTTCTTTCCTTCCTTTGTTTCAAATAAATACCTCCACGGAGACTGTTCCGTTGAAATACCTGTCTTTAACAAGTCTGTGCATTAGTGATTATAAAATTCATTCAGGGTTACAAAAATATGCAGTGCCTTCAATCTGTGTGCCGTATCATGTTTTATTTCCAGAGGGGTAGTTGTGTGAGTCTGTGGCAGAATTTTGAGGGAGTGCTGGGGCGCCGGTCACAAAATGGCTGCCATGGAAGAGACAGGCCAAAACACAAAATGGCAGCATGGGGAAGATTTGGCAGAACACAAACTTAGAGAGACAACCACCCACAACAAGGTTATGCTTACTAGAGACTGACTTACTTTAAAACAAAAGCTCAGAGTTTGCCGTTCCTGCCAAGGGACACTTCTGGAAGTTTGCCCCCCCTTCCTTTTTTTAAAAAAAATCATCCTTTATTATTTTATTCACATATTATACATTCTTTACAACAAACAACTCCAGAATAAACAGACAACTCCAAAATAAAATCATATGTAGCAAAACCATAAGTCTCACGTTTTCATTTACACTGATCTCCTCTCCGATACCTTTACTTGATATTTCTTGCTGCTTTCTGCTTTCCTTATAGAATCTTTATGAAAATTTAAATCTCTTAAATCCTATACCAATCTTTAACAATTTCAATTAATCTCTTCACCTCCCTCCCCCACAGCCCAGTACTTCCCTCCACCCGTGTGCGATCTTCTTTACCTACTATTATTTTTGTTATTGTTGCGTTATTCACTTTATTTGTTATTCCACCCTTAATATATTATTCTCCTATCTCCTTGTGCCTTTTAAACTTTTAAAGGCTCCTGGAAGTTTTCATGGGCAACATGGCACCCATGGGTGCTGGGTTGGCAACCCTGTTCAGTTAATTTTCATGGAAGAAAAACTAGAATAGACATTTTGTTCCCCTCCTCTCTTCTGTCCTCTCTCAGTACTTTTTGGTCTTAAGGACATCTGTTCTTTTTAAAAAAAGAAACGAAAGATTGCCGTTATTTCCAGTAGCAAACAAGCTTTGCGACTGGAGGGCTGTAACTCAGTGACGGAGCACATGCTTTGCATTCTGTTATTATTATTATTATTATTATTCAGAAGGTTCAGTCCCTGGTGTCTTCAGGTACGACTGAGAAAGAGCCACTGCCAGTCCCAATGGAAAATACTGAGCTACGTAGATTAATGCTCCATCTTTCTGTCGTCTTCTATTTTTCCACACCCAATTAAAGGAAATCGCTTTATTCACGAATAACACTGAATTTTGCTAAAAAAAAAAAAAGCTGTTGTTGTTGATTGCATTAAACACTTGTTGGAAGGGCAGAGTTAACTTAATAACTAATGATTTTAAATTATGGCTCTGTTGTAGGTATTTCTGTGAGATCAGGGTCATCCCGTACGATGGATGGGCGTGTGTATTTTGATGAAGGGAACAGAGTGAAAAATTATGAGTCATGCAGGGGGAGAGAAATGTACGTGCATAAACTGAGCAGTGTTAAACTTACATTTTAGTTGCTCTTTTGTTTTATAGATGCTTTTTTGATTTGTTAACCCTATAGTATGGCTTAACACTGTAATTGTGATATTTAGCTTGTTTTTTAAGTTGCTGGTTTGTTAATAGTGGTTTACAGATTGTAATTGTTTGGCTGATGACTTGTTAATTGTATTATATGATTTATGCTGTACTTCTAATGCTCTGCTCTGTTAATGTTATTTATTGTTTGACCACTCTTAGAATTACATCTCTCCCCCTGCCCCCGCATCATCCTTGCTGCTATCAATAAGTTTTCGTCCTATTCCTAGAATTCCGATTTAACACAGTATTTCACAAAACCTGATAGCACAGTTAATGCTGCAGTTGGGAGGGCATAACCCACAATTTCTTTCATGTTATTTATCACAGCTTTCCTACCCCCCCCACCTTGAAGTTTTAGTTTACAGTGCTGCCAGACACACATTGATTTTTATTTTTATTACTTACCTGTGGCCTTTTCAGACCGACTTTTTGATTTCTCTTGGGAGCGAAAGACTACTGAAGTAAAATGTTAAAGAAATCCTCGCTCCCCGAGCCAGGTTTACATATTCTACTTAAAAAAAAAAATGTTACAGGAGAGACTGTCATTGTGTCTGCCATCTGTAAAAGGTAGGCTTAAGCTGCCGATGAAGCCGCGGAAAATGATTGGACACGACTCTGATGTTTCCAAAGTCGCCTGGGAGCGAAGGAAAATCGATCACATTTCTTCTCATGGAGATGGGGAATCTGCTGAGAGAGATAAGCTGATGACGTGCCCCTTCTTCAGCTTTGTGGTTGTTAAAATCCAGCAGTGGTAAAAATTGTTGTTTAGTCATTTAGTCGTGTCCGACACTTCGTGACCCCATGGACCAGAGCACGCCAGGCACTCCTGTGTTTCACTGCCTCCCGCACTTTGGTCAGACTCATGCTGGTAGCTTCGAGAACACTGTCCAACCATCTCGTCTTCTGTCGTCCCCTTCTCCTTGTGCCCTCCATCTTTCCCAACATCAGGGTCTTTTCCAGGGAGGCTTCTCTTCTCATGAGGTGGCCAAAGTATTGGAGCCTCAGCTTCAGGATCTGTCCTTCCAGTGAGCACTCAGGGCTGATTTCCTTCAGAATGGATAGGTTTGGTCTCCTTGCAGTCCATGGGACTCTCCAGAGTCTCCTCCAGCACCATAATTCAAAAGCATCAATTCTTCGGCGATCAGCCTTCTTTATGGTCCAGCTCTCACTTCCATACATCACCACTGGGAAAACCATAGCTTTAACTATATGGACCTTTGTTGGCAAGGTGATGTCTCTGCTTTTTAAGATGCTGTCTAGGTTTGTCATTGGTTTTCTCCCAAGAAGCAGGTGTCTTTTAATTTCGTCAAAATTAGGAAATGACAGTTATGCACCAGGGGTTAGCCCTGCCCAGACCTTGAACCCGAGGTCTCCTCAGATGAGCAGCAAGGGGAACAGGACCCTCCAGTCAAGGCTGTCCGTGAGCCTGGGGAACCATCACATCTGGGCACTCCTGACCAAGGACCGGAGGTCCCCAAAACACCTGTCAGCTCTCAGGTTCCACCACCTTCATCTTCTCCATGGGCCACAGAAGCAGAGGATGATGGACCAGTTGGGCTGTAACAGGAAACCATGGTTTCTTCTTACTGCCCAAGCCTCCGGCTTGCCCATTTCCCTTCCCTCTTCCTTACATAGCCACAGGGCCAGATTTACGTTTGATGAGGCCCTAAGCTACTGAAGGTAATGGGGCCCTTTATATGTCCAGCTGTCCTTTGTCAGCAACAAATTGTCATTTTTGTGTGTGTTGAATATATGCTATATGCTAATTTATGGACCTAATAGGTATCTAAAGCCAGTTGCACATGTAGAATGCAGGCACCCTATATATAGAAATGAGCAAACCAGTGATATTTCAGGGAGCTGGCTACAAGGCTCCCCATTACTTACATCATAGGAGCCTACACAAAAAAAAACACTGTTGCTGTATGTAGGTTTTATTTTATTTGTTTTTTATCTTATATTTTGGAAATGTACGTCCAGTTTTTTTCCCTTTAAATTTTTTTGGGGGGTCCCAAGAGAGTGGGGCCCTAAGCTATAGCTTGTTTAGCTTATACGTAAATCCGGCACTGCATAGCCATAAGGAAGGCACCAAAAGCTTTTGTTTCCACTTTAAAATTAAGCACCATTTCCCATTACACCTGAACATGAGGAACTGTGGTTTGTTGGAAGAAAACCAGGATTAAGCTGTGGTTTCAGACCCTGGCCTGCTCAAACAAACCACAGTTTCTCGAGTTCGGAGGTAAAGTGGAACAGATTGTTTTAAAAGTGGTAGCAAAAGGTTCTGATCTCATCCTTGTGCACAAGAGGAGGATGGTGAATGAAATATGTTGAGCTCAACACTTCCATGTTGTTGTTGTTCTTCTGTCATTGTTATTCTTGTTGTTTCTGTATTTATTACCTACCCTTCACCACAAGGTCCCAGGGTGGATTGCCAGTGTAAAACACAACATTAAAAACAGATAACATGCACAGCAAGAGTGAGTCTTAAATATACTGTATTTTTCCGTGTATAAGACTAGGTTTTTTTTACTAAAAATAATGCTAAAAAGGGGGGTAGTCTTATACACGGGGGCAACCTCCCCCCATTTTCTTAATTTTGAGTCCCCCAAAATAGGGGGCATCTTATACAGGGGGGCGTGTTATACACAGAAAAATACGGTACATATTTCAAATGTCAAAAGGCCAGGGTAAAGAGGTGTGTCTTCACCATATGATGAAAGCTGATAATGTACAGTTCACTGGCTGCCTAGGAAGTTGCAAATCTTTTGCCTCCAAAGCAGACATCTCTTGGAAATGATTTTTTTTTTACATTTCCTTTTTATGCAGGGAAGTTGAGGGTTGTGCAGTGCTGCACGACTACTTAAGAGAATTAATTCTGACTTCAGTAGCGGATGGAAAACAGCATTCTGATGATGGTGTCGATTAAGATGAACGTATGTGGTGTAGCTGATAAGAATAATGGTTTTTAACCCTCTGTTTATAGCTGTTCAAAATGGACACGTTGACGTGATAAAGCTTCTCCTTCAACAAGGAGCAAATATTAATGGTCCCCACTGTTGGTCTGAATGGAATTCTCTGCACCAAGCTGCTTTTCAGGTAATCTATAAATCCATAATTTCATTTCCATATAAATAAAGTTTTACTCTTTCTCCCTCTCTCTCTTAAAATGGCAGCTTTGTGTAGTCTTTGCATGCTGTTCCTTTTGGTGATTTATGACAGCCGGGTGCAGAAAAGTTAGTTTAAATGCAAATGATCGTTCTGAATACGGCAGGAATTGTGCCGAGCGTTAAACACAGCGAGCATGTTAAAATATTTAAAGTATTACACGTGTTTTAAGAAATGATCAGGCATAACATGGGTGATAAATCTGTTGTTGAACATTAATTTGCTTGAAATAATTCTTTTGTCCCGATGCACTGGGGCTCCTCAAACAACAGGCAGACGAGTTTCAGTATTTAAAAGGTAAAATACAAGCTTGGAGAGTTTTATTGTCTGCAGTTCCCTGCCCAAGCTAACCTCCCAAGTTCTTTGGCACAGAATGCTCTCTGAACTGCTAGAGCAGCGGACGTTCTGGGCTGGGCCTTGCAGAATCCCGTGACTTTGACAGATTAGGCTTTAAATATGTACTGAACTAAATTTCTCCTACATCCCTATTTTCGGAACGTACAGAGTGGTCGAGGGAGGGAGACACTACTAAGCGCTGGGAACCACGAACAACGGCACGGTACTCAATGCAAATACACGTCGAGATCTCACTCTGTTTTTAACAAGAATGAACTCCTTTTTTACCCACTTTCAGAACTACCCGGAGATATTGAAATTACTCCTCGACAAAGGAGCCGAAAAAGAATGTGTGGATGATTTTGGGATCACCCCTTTATTTGTTGCTGCACAGTATGGGAAGCTGGAAAGTTTAAGGATACTTATATCATACGGTAACCCTTTTCTGTTTCTGTGAAGCTGCTGTCTTTCAGCAGATTTCCTTCGTGTAAGCTGGGGGGGTGAATAACAGTATTGCTATTGTTCAATAGAAGTGGCTTATTAACAAAGTGAATGTTTCAAGGAGAAGAGCTGGAGCTCAGGGTTAGAGCACCTGCTGCAGGTCGTAGCAGAGACCTGTAGCTTAGATAGCTTTTAAAAGATTTAAAAGAAATTTATGGAGGGATTTGTTGTTGTTGTTATTTTGTTGCATTATAAAAAGAAAACTAATAGATTTACATCTCCATAAAATGCAAAACTAGGGACGCGGGTGGCGCTGTGGGTTAAACCACAGAGCCTAGGACTTGCTGATCAGAAGGTCGGCGGTTCGATTCCCCGCAACGGGGTGAGCTCCTGTTGCTCGGTCCCTGCTCCTGCCCACCTAGCAGTTCGAAAGCACGTCAAAGTGCAAGTAGATAAATAGGTACCACTCCGGTGGGAAGGTATACAGCATTTCTGTGCGCAGCTCTGGTTCGCCAGAAGCGACTTGGTCATGCTGGCCACATGACCCGGAAGCTGTACGCCGGCTCCCTCGGCCAATAAAGCGAGATGAGCGCCGCAACCCCAGAGTCGGTCACGACTGGACCTAATGGTCAGGGGTCCCTTTACCTTTATCTTTAAAATGCAAAATGGTTTAAAAAATAATGACGGCATTTAACTAAAACGTTGCACTAATGCAAGGATTAGCTATAGTGTAACCAGGTATCCCTTCTCTCCTCACCTGTGCATGTCTGCATCATCCCCAAATCTGCTCTGGAGGATTTGGGGTAACCCCCCCCCCCCAGAACAGGTTTAGGGGGCAAGTGATAAGAGGAGAAGAGAAGAGAAGAGTTGAGAATAGAAAAGTGTTCTATTGCAGAGGGAGAAATCTGGGCACTGATGGACTGACAGGCGTAACACGATGTTGACTACAATCTTAAAGAACAAGAAATATAAGACCATATTCCTAAAAAAACCCATATGACCAATAATAGAAGAAGAAGAAGAAGAGTTTGGATTTGATATCCCGCCTTTCACTCCCTTTAAGGAGTCTCAAAGCGGCTAACATTCTCCTTTCCCTTCCACCCACAAACAAACACTCTGTGAGGTGAGTGGAGCTGAGAGACTTCAGAGAAGTGTGACTAGCCCAAGGTCACCCAGCAGCTGCATGTGGAGGAGCAGGGAAGCGAACCCGGTTCCCCAGATTACGAGACTACCGCTCTTAACCACTACACCACACTGGCTCTCTAGAAATACAGGTTTAGGGGGCAAGTGATAAGAGGAGAAGAGAAGAGAAGAGAAGAGTTGAGAATAGAAGAGTGTTCTATTGCAGAGGGAGAAATCTGGGCACTGATGGACTGACATGCGTAACACGATGTTGACTACAATCTTAAAGAACAAGAAATATAAGACCAAATTCCTAAAAAAACCCATATGACCAATAATGCTCTAGAAAGAACAGATCTAACCCCTCTCCATGGGAAAATGAGTACCATAGTAAAGGCCAGAGTCATTTCAACGTGCAATTCAACGTTAAGAAGCTTGGGCAAGAAGGGTAGTCTTAAAGCTGGTGTCTGAAAGCTGACCATGTTGATGCCAGGTGTTTTTCCCTTGGGAGAGCATTCCACAAATGGAGAACCACTACTGGGGGGGGGGGGGACTCGTTATTGCATTGCCACCTTCTGTACCTCTCTCAAAGGAGGCACACAGAGAACGGCCCCTGGTGATGACTGAAGGGCCGGGGAAGTTGTAATGAAACCTCCACATTTGTAGGCAGTGTATCTCTGATGATCAGATATTGAGGGGATATTTGTTAATGTCATAGTCTGCTTTTGAGCATTCATTTTTTTTTAGTTTTTTTTATTCAAAATTAAAACAAGACATATTATCCAAAAACATATCATCCTTGTTCCCCCCCCCCAATTTTTCTTCCCTCCCCCGCTCCCACACAAAACCCACCCGCCCCCGCCCCCGCCCCCCGACTTCCCTCAGTTCCAGTCTTTGGTTTCTCTGAGACTGCTGTTTTCTGCATGTTACAAAGTTGTATACATCCTTAAACTATTTAGCTGATTGTTATCAATAAAAAGTTTGTGAATGTTTATTCAAAGTCAGCCAAGGAGTCCAGTTCGCTTTGTTGTGTCTTCAGATACTTTGTAAAGGGTTCCCATGGCGGCGCTCCGCCTCCCCGCTGTCCCCCGAGCTTGTGGGGCTGCCCAATATCTGCACAATGCCCGGGGCGTGCTGTGCAGCGCGCCCCAGGCTTCGGGATGCAGGCTGCTATCCGCAAGCCTTGGGAGCCCGACGGGAACTCCCGCGGAGCTCCCAAGGCTTGCGGATAGCTTCCTGAAGCCTGGAGAGCAATAGGGGTCCATGCGCACCGACCCCCCTCGCTCTCCAGGCTTCAGCGAAAGCCTGCATTTGCCCCATAGGACGCACACAGATTTCCCCTTCATTTTTGGAGGGGAAAAAGTGTGTCCTATAGGGCGAAAAATACGTTAATTTACAGCGGTCCTATTGAATGGCAGGAATGTTTGCAACGTGCAGAGCGCTGGGCTTTAACCTCCTCTCTTATTCATTAATTACTGGGTTCTCTGTTGCCTATCAGGAGCAAACGTCAACTGTAAAGCCAAGGATCGGGCCACTCCGTTATTCATCGCTGCACAGGAGGGCAATGATGAATGCACGGAGCTGTTGTTATCCAGCGGAGCAGATCCAAACCTGTACTGCAATGAAGATGAGTGGCAGTTACCTATCCACGCTGCAGCAGAAATGGGGCACAGCAAGTAGGTTCTAGAAGACGCTGCTCCAATTTTCAAGCAAACGAAGTTGTCACTAGACTTAACCTTGTACTCCAGGGGTAGGAAGGTAAAGGACCCCTGGACGGTTAAGTCCAGTCCAAGGCGACTATGGGGCTGTGGCGCTCATCTCGCTTTTCAGGCCGAAGGAGCTGGCGTTTGTTCGCAGATAGCATTCTGGGTCATGTGGCCAGCATGACTAAACTGCTTTTGGCGCAGTGGAACACTGCTGGAAACCAGAGCGCACGGAAACACCATTTACCTCCCTGCTGCAGTGGTACCTATTTATCTACTTGCACTGGCGTGCTTTCAAACTGCTTAGGTTGGCAGGAGCTGGGACAGAGCAACGGGAGCTCACTCCGCCGCAGAGATTCGAATGTAGGGGCGCGGGTGGCGCTGTGGTCTAAATCATTGAGCCTCTTGGGTTTGCCGATCCAAAGGTCCAGGGGCAGGAAGTTCCACTGGCTCAGAGACCAGAACCCCACTTGAGCTGGGATGCGGGGCTTACATCAGTGTATCGCTTGCTGAACTGGCATTAGGGACATGTGCTGGCGCAGCCCTGGCGGAGCCTTGACTCAGCCAGCAAATCTGCTGAATGCAAAGTCTCTCATCCAGGTAGATCTTAGGTTTGGATTGCCCTTCAAATCTATGTAAACCAAGATTTAACTGCATTTTAATTTCAACGCTATATTTTAAAGTAATGTACAAATGTGTGATCCTCCCCCCCCCCCCCGCAATCCATTAAGGATCAACCTGTTTTAAACCCTGGAATCACTGTTTTAATATTTACCGTATTTTTTGCTCTATAAGACTCACTTTTTCTCTCCTAAAAAGTAAGGGGAAATGTGTGTGTGTCTTATGGAGCAAAGGCAGGCTGTGCAGCTATCACAGAAGCCAGAACAGCAAGAGGGATTGCTGCTTTCACTGCGCAGCGATCCCTCTTGCTGTTCTGGCTTCTGACTTTCAGAATATTTTTTTCTTGTTTTCCTCCTCCAAAAACTTATAGAGCGAAAAATACGGTATGTAACACTGAAAGGTGGTTAAGTTGGGTTGCTGGTTTTTAAAGCGCCAGGAAAGATTTTGCTCTTGCACTGAAACCTGTAGCAATAACAAGCACTTTTCATATCCTTAGTATACTACGCTTGCTCGTGCCCGTTACTGACCGGCTCTGTGGCAGCGCCGAAGGCAAAGTGAGCCCTGTCTACTCTGCAGTCCTAGGCGGTCATGAAGATTGCTTGGAATTATTGCTTAAGGAAGGTTACAGCCCAGATGCCCAGGCTTGTCCAGTCTTTGGCTGCAGGTCACCCATGCCCTTGGCTTTCCAAAAGGGGTAGGTATCAGCAGGAACTGGCAGGAGAGGGTGGACAAAAAGTCTGTGGCAGTGATCGCTCAGAACCTGACATAAAATAACTTGTTGTTGTTGTTTAGTCGTTTAGTCGTGTCCGACTCTTCGTGACCCCATGGACCAGAGCACGCCAGGCACTCCTGTTTTCCACTGCCTCCCCCAGTTTGGTCAGGCTCATGTTTGTAGCTTTGAGAACACTGTCCAACCATCTCGTCCTCTGTCGTCCCCTTCTTCTTGTGCCCTCAATCTTTCCCATCAGGGTCCTTTCCAGGGAGTCTTCTCTTCTCATGAGGTGGCCAAAGTATTGGAGCCTCAGCTTCAGGATCTGTCCTTCCAGTGAGCACTCAGGGCTGATTTCCTTAAGAATGGATAGGTTTGATCTTCTTGCAGTCCATGGGACTCTCCAGAGTCTCCTCCAGCACCATAATTCAAAAGCATCAATTCTTCAGCGATCACCCTTCTTTATGGTCCAGCTCTCACTTCCATACATCACTACTGGGAAAACCATAGCTTTTACTATACGGACCTTTGTTGGCAAGGTAACTTACTGTGTTCCATATTGCTGTGTAATATATGAAGCTGTCTTCCCCCCTCTGTAGAGCTAAACTCACGTATAGACTTTTTGAACTTCGGTGCTGGAATTCCGCATGCGCCCCCAGCAGGTTTAACTAACGTGGTACCTTGCAGATGTTGTTGACCTCCAGCTTTGATCAGCATGGAGAATAGTCAAGGTTGATAGGATCTGTGGTCCTGCAACATCTGGAAAGAACTACACTGGCTATTCCTGCTCTAGGGCTTTCTTTTAAAAACAGGGGTTTCCTCTCAGGCTGCAAGTGTGTAAACACTAACCTGGGAGTAAGCCCAGTTAAATCCACGAGGCTTCCTGATGAACAGGCGGCCACAGAATTGCACTTCTGCCTGGTGTATACCAGTTCTGGGTCGTATCCAAAGAACCTGGCAAGGATTTCCTTGGGGAAGTTTTCCTCTTTGAAGCAAATACTTGTCGAACACACATTCAGTCTAATTTCCTTGCTTTCAAAGGGTCTTTATCAGCAATCTCTGTCTCTAGGGAACTTGACATGATTTTGTAATTGAGTCAAGTATATTCTTAATTAGCATAGAACTCTCTCTCTCTCCTCCCCACCCATCTCCTTCTGCTTGAAATGGCTGCTTGATTCTCTCCTAATATCAATCTCTTATTTTCCTTTTAAAAAAAGAAGATAATGTTATTAGCATGGATTCTGCTGGGGTTTCCTTTCTATATTACGCACAGAGGGTGCAGGAGGAATTCTTGTTGACGCAGTTTGATTTCCCCCCTCTTCCAGCTTACAGGAAAGGAGAAATTCTGAAATGCGTTAAAACAGAAATGCATTTATCAGTCCAGAGTTTCTCAAACGTGATATGTGTATCTGTTGCTGGTCTTAAAGTCCTTTGCCATATTTTATTGTGTATTTGTATCATTCTTGCCTTTGTCGGTCTTATTGCAATGACTTCTGATGAACCCTAAAAAAACAAATCAGATAAACTGGATTTCTTTTAAAACCCTAGTTATAAGCCCTGTTTGGTGTGGCAAAGGTTGGGTTTTTTTTCCTGTTAGCATTTGCTAATGTTAATATTTTACCTATTTTGAATTTCGTTCTAATGGTCTCTCTTGAGATGTTTTTGCTTTTATCATAACTCACCTTGAGCATTCAGGAAGGCATCACTCTGCAGATACTCTTTTTATGAAATTGTGATAATTAACAACCTTGGTAGAAGTAACAGGGGAAACTGTCTAGGCAGCCTCAGGGAACTGTCCTACATAAATTACAAGAGACTTGGTTTTCCAAAAACAAATTCTTTTTACGTAGAGACGGATCAAACATACAACCCTAAGCCCAAATTATGTGGACTCCTGGAGACAAGATTGCAGCCGCTTTGCTCTTCCTCTGTGTCTGCTGCATTGCTGTGAGCTAAGCCATGGTTTGGCTGAGCAGGCTTGCGGTTTCTTCTGCTCCAGACAATAACCAAGGCTTATAACCAAGGTTTTTTTCCTTCGGCTTACAGCTTGTGGTTTGTCTGGAGCAGACAAACCAGAAGCCCAGATTCAGATGAGGCTATAAGCCAAACCATTGTTTAGCTCGCAGCAGCAGCAGCAGGACTGGAGGAAGAACAAAATGGCTGCAGTCTCCTCTCTAGGAACTCGCATGCTCACATATTAGCAGTAACCCATGGTTTGGCCTTGCACTATGCATGAACCAACTCATGTTTTCAAAACCTGGATGCTTTCAGTGCTTTTTACTTTCTTCCTTTCTGCTTACAGTCATACCTCATGTTACATTTGCTTCATGTTATGTTCTTTCAGGTTACATCCCACGGCGACCCGGAAGTACCGGAAAGGGTTACTTCCAGGTTTCGCCGCTCGGGCATGCGCAGAAGCGCTAAATCGCACTTCACGCATGCGCACAAACACCAAATCATGCCGCACACCTGTGCAGATACCGCACTTCAGGTTGCGCTATTTTCATGTTGCAAACAGGCCTCCGGAACAGATCCTTTTCGTAACCAGAGGTACCACTGTAGTTTCAAAAGCTATTTAAACTTCCAGTAATATAACTAGATGCTGAAGAAGAAACAGGAGGGTAACCAGTGAGAAAGACATTATCCCAGTTTATAAAGAAGGACGTACTTGCAGTTTAACCAGTTTCCCATACTAATGGAAGTAGCTTACGTCTGGCAAGATTAACATGGCTTGTCGCAGATTCAAGAAATACTATTAGAACTTCGCTGTTATATCAAGGAAGTCAGCAGTTTTCAAAGTGTTGTGGGGGACCCAGGGCTTCCTCAGATTGAGGATCTGCCTTCTCAGACAGTTTGCCCACCTCTGTGGATCTTCTCATGAAATGTGTGGTTGCAGGGGAGCATATGCACACATGATTTTATTTGTATGCTGCTTTCCCACATTTCAAACCATGCTCAAGGTGGCTTACAACATGGGGGGGGGGGGGGGAATACATAACTGCAACATAATAAAAGTTGTTGTTGTTGTTTAGTCGTTTATTCGTGTCCGACTCTTCGTGACCCCATGGACCAGAGCGCGCCAGGCACTCCTGTCTTCCACTGCCTCCTGCAGTTTGGTCAAACTCATGTTGGTAGCTTCGAGAACACTGTCCAACCATCTTGTACTCTGCTGTCCCCTTCTCCTTGTGCCCTCCATCTTTCCCAACATCAGGGTCTTTTCCAGAGAGTTTTCTCTTCTTATGAGGTGGCCAAAGTATTGGAGCCTCAGCTTCAGGATCTGTCCTTCCAGTGAGCACTCAGGGCTGATTTCCTTCAGAATGGATCGGTTTGGTCTTCTTGCAGTCCATGGGACTCTCAAGAATCTCCTCCAGCACCGTAATTCAAAAATAATAAAAGTAGTAATACGCAATTGATAAAACATCAAAAAATACACAACCAAGCTGAACAATTCCCATATGAATCACAACACCTAAAATATAGATACGAAAACCAAACAGCAACCACTCACCCTCAAACAACACCCCAGTGTGATTTGCAGTTGTTCCTCTGTAGGCCTTTTGGTGTTCAAGTGCAGACATTTTGAAAAACAAAACTGCATTGACAAATGTGTGTTTTTTGAACATTGGTTGCAGGTCTGGCTTAATCCTCATTCTTCTGAAGTATGGGATCACGCTTTCCGAAGCAGATTTAGGCCTCTGTCTGCATGATGGAAGGTTCTCCTTATTTCAACATTTCTTGAAGCGAGGCTGTAAGCTTCCACGCAGAGAGCACCGGACGGAATTTACGAAGAATGCAATTCTTGCAGGAGACAAGCACAAAGAATGGTTGCCGTCCCTCCTGTTGGCTGGGTTCAATCCGGTGCATCTCCTCAATGAATCATGGTAAGCAAGATTACAGACAGACACACACACATACAAAATATATGACCTGCACCTTCACCAATCATTTTCAGTGCATGTGAAAAATGTATTTATTCAGGCAAGCCTTTGGGGGAAGGGGTTAACGTTTCCTTTTATTCTGATTTTGTAGGTCTTTCACATTTGTGAATTTTCTCCGTGTTGTTTTATACCTTGTTCTGTTTTTAATCAAAGTTTTTTAGTGGTCTCTGCATTATCGGAAATAAAATACACTGTGCATGTGTGAGCAGCATACACACATGCATGTATTCACTTGTGTGTACAGGCATGGATATAGATGCACATCCACTTTGTCTATTTGTGGTTTTTTACTTTGCAGATGCGCTGCACTTAATAGCTCTGGGTTGTTCTGTCAGCACAAGCATTTCTCTCTTCTTCTTCTTTTTAAAATAATTTTAAGAATTGATTTTGTTAAGAAGAAGTACAATCGTAACAAAAAGAAAGAACATCACAGCCTGGAAGGGCAAAAGTACAAAAGTACAGTGCAACTCCGAAGGAACAGTAAAGTATTAACTCCTGCAAGGATTCCCTTTACAAATGAAACAGATATGTAAAAATGAAAGTTGGCCAATGAAGGCTTTCCCCCCACCTGTGAGTTGTGTTATTATTTAACATAAAGGTTCTATAAAGCCTTAGATGAGACAGTCATCTGCATATGTAGTAGACCCGCAATGTACGCACGTTTAACTTGTGTGCACTCAGCTTTATGTGCTTGACAAAAAAATTAAAAAGTGGCTGGAAAAAACTTTGACAGTTTCACCTGCCGTTGTATCCGATGTGTCTTGACTATATGCAATTTTGGCTTTATGCGCCATTTTAGAATATGGTTCCTGTTGCAGGTAATGCCAATTCTCTGATTCAGTTAAATAAGCACAGTACTGTACAGTAATTGGAAGCAGACTCCTCTGACGGTAGCCTCTTTCTCCCAAATGCTCTCCTTTCCCATGATAATTTCCTCTCCCTTTTAGCCACGGTGTGGTGTTATGTCAGCACCAAGGCCAATTCTAACCATGGTTTGTGAACCAGCTTCAGATCTTCTTTTCAAGCTAATTGTGGTTGGCGTGAATCTCAGGGCACATGTAACACTACACAGTGGTTAAATTGACAAGGAGTTCATGTGCAAAAAAAGGGGGAATGAATGAGTAAGGCATTCCTGATCAATTAACCATGGTTACGTGTGATGGGACGATGAGCTGCTTGTGTGTAAAATCCTAGTCCCTCAGAGTTTGGTCAAGTTTGCAAACCTCTGTCTGTAACGGAGCCCCTTAAACATGGCTCCGTCAGTCGCTGGCAGATTCCGACAGTGGTTGCTTTCGGAATCGCTTCCAACATAAAAGCTCCTTAACGGAAACACGTCTTCTGGACTCTCTGCGTGACAGTTTCCGGCGAGGAGTGGGTGTCCCTACAGGAGGTCCTGAAACCTCCCCACTGTTTTCGCTGGAAGTGTCTCTGAGCCATCCCTCCAGCTCCCTTTCCCTCAGCTCAGCTCCTCTCCCCCTACTGGTTCCCTCTTCAGCTGCTGAGTCTCTCCCAACCTGTGTGAGCCCTTTCACTTCCCTTCCTTCCGATGGCAGTTCCCTGACATCCACCTCCCCTCCAGGGCCCCCTTCATCCCCTCTCGCCCCCTCCTCTACGGGCGGTGAGGAGGCAAAACCCCGGAATGAACTTCCTTCATCTTCCGATGTCCCGAACACTTCTCTCCACCTGTTGCGGTTCCTGGTCTCGAAGTACTCCTCCTCCTCAGAGTCCATCTCCCCTTCCCCTTCCGATTCCGAGAATCCTTCCAACTCCTCCTCCTCATCGGTGGTCCCAAAGTATTCCCTCCGGAACCTCTCCACAGGCTGAGGTTTCCTTGGGAACCTTTGATGGAACGTTTCTATCAATACCTCGTCATTGATATCTTCTGCCATTACCCAAGTGTTTTCTGACTCCGGTTCTCCTTCCCACGCTACCAAATACTCCACCTGATCCCCCTTCCATCTGGCGTCGAGGATTTCTGCCACATGGCTGCTGCATTCCCTTTCTTCTATGACCGGTCCCCGAGTGGCCATCCCTTCTCGTCCCCCCTCATACGGTGACAGTAACGACCTGTGAAATACTGGGTGCAGTTTCATGTGGTTGGGTAACCGGAGCCTGAAAGCCACTGGGTTGACCTGTTGAATGACCTCAAAGGGACCCAATCTCCTGGGTCTTAATTTCTTACAACCTCCTTTGAACGGCAACCCTTGGGTTGACAGCCACACCCTATCTCCCACCCTTATGGTTTCACCTTCCCTTCGGTTCTTGTCTGCCTGCCTCTTGTATTCTTCCTTCGCCCTTTCTAAGTTGAGTTGGAGCTGACGATGGATTGCTTCCATTTCTTCTACAAAATGCTCGGCTGCCGGGACACCCCATCTCTCCCCTTCTCCCCCTGGGAAAGCCCTGGGATGACACCCATAATTAGCCAAGAAGGGGCTCATCCCTGTGGACACATTCTCGGCATTGTTGTAGGCAAATTCCGCCAGCGCCAACTTTTCTACCCAGTCATTCTCTCTGTCATTGACATAACACCTCAGGTATTGCTGGAGGACCCCGTTTGCTCTTTCCGCCTGCCCGTTGGTTTCAGGGTGCCGGGCAGTCGAAAAGTTGACCTCCACCTGCAGTAAGCTCATGAGCTTCCTCCAGAACCTGGAAGTAAATTGTTTTCCTCGGTCTGAGACCACCCTCAATGGCACCCCGTGCAACCTAAAAATGTGTTCTACAAATAACTTCGCTGTCTCTTCCGCCGTGACTGCATGCGAGCAGGCTACAAAGTGGCACATCTTTGTTAGTAGGTCTACCACCACCATGATGGCTGTTTTCCCCTTGGACTTCGGCAGATCAGTCATAAAATCTATCGACACTGCCTCCCAAGGTCGTTCTGGGGTTGGTAAGGGTTCTAATAGCCCCGCCGGTGCCCGCCTCTCCCCTTTGGCTCGCTGGCATTGCTCACACCCTCTTACATACTCCCGTACATCTTCCCTCACCTTAGGCCACCAAAATTCCCTGGTGACCAACCACATGGTTTTGTGTTGTCCAAAATGCCCCGCCGTGGGGCTGTCGTGCAACTGCTTGAGTACCCTCCCCCTTAAGTCTCCTTCAGGGATATACAGTGCCCCTTTGTAATACAAAGCTCCATTTCTTTCCTCGAAACCCCCTGGTTCCTCTCCCTCACCCCTAAGACCTCTGAGCTTATTCTGGGCGTATTCATCATTCTCTGTTTCCTCTACCAGTTCTCTTTGTCCCACCAATGCCGCCCCACACACCCAGCGGTCCTCTGGAATGACATGTCTCTCTTCGGGTGCTCCCTCCCCCTCCAAATATTCAGGTTTGCGTGAGAGAGCGTCCGCCCTAATGTTCTCTGGGCCTGGCACGTAACAAATCTCAAAGTTAAATTTGGAGAACTCCTGGGCCCATCTCACTTGCCGTTGGTTGAGCACTCGTGCCGTCCTCCAATACTCTAGGTTCTTGTGGTCAGTGCACACTTGCACCTTATGTTGTGCGCCAATTAGCAGGTGCCTCCATCTCCGGAACGCCTCATGAATGGCTAGTAGTTCTCGGTCATACACCGTGTAGTTCCTCTCGGATTTGTTCAGCTTTCGCGAAAAAAAGGCACACGGTCTCCACTCTGACTCCTCCTTCCCTGGCTGCAGAAGCACCGCCCCAATAGCTCTGTCTGATGCGTCAGTTTCCACTCTCATCGGTTTTTGTAAATCCACATGCAGGAGTTGTTGTTCCGAGGCGAAGGCCCTTTTTAGTTCCTCAAATGCTCGCTCCGCCTCCTCAGTCCAAACGAACTTCTTCTTACTGCTGAGACAGTCCGTAATGGGCGCCGTCAGGTGGGCAAAGTTTCGGATGAACTTACGATAGAAGTTCCCAAATCCTAGGAACCTCTGCACATCCTTCCTTGTTTTGGGTGTTTTCCATTCCAGCACCGCCTGGACCTTGCCGGGATCCATGGCCAATCCCTTGTCTGACAGGCGATACCCCAGGAATTCCACCTCCTTGGTATGAAACTGACACTTCTCCAGTTTCACCCACAGCTGGTTGGCTTGCAGCCTGCTCAACACTTCTCTGACGTCTCTCACATGCTGCTCCTCATTCTCAGAATACACCAACACGTCGTCTAAGAAGGCCACACAATTCTTGTAAAGCAAAGGCCCCAGGACGTGGTTCATAAACGATTGAAAGCACGCGGAGCCTCCTTGTAGGCCGAAGGGCATAACTAAATATTCAAATGCCCCCAAAGGGGTGAACATGGTGGTTTTCCATTCATCCCCCTTCCTTATTCGTATCAGGTTGTACGCCCCCCTTAGGTCCAGTTTAGTAAAAATCTTTCCCTTCCTGACCCTTGTCAAAATGTCGTCAATCCTGGGCATAGGGAAAGCCACTGGTTCTGACACTGCATTTAAGGCCCTGAAGTCACACACAAGCCTCGGCTTGTTCGTGTTTTTTTTATCCACAAAAAACACTGGGCTGCCCCCCACCGCCCTGGACTCTCTGATGAACCCTCTCTTCAGGTTCTTGTCAATGAACTCTCTTAGCTCCTGCATCTCTCTGTCTGACATGGCGTACAGCTTGCCTACAGGGAGCTGTGCCCCAGGGAGTAAATTGATTTGACAGTCAAAGGGTCTATGCGGGGGTAGTTGGTCAGCTTCCCTTTCGCTGAAGACGTCGCGGAGATCTGCGTATTGTCGTGGTACCTTCACGTTCTCCGTTACTTCAGTCCCTGCTAGGGTGGCTTGGGCCCCTGCCAAACCCTTTCCCTCTTTGCAGTGTTCTAAGCAATGTGCTGAACCAAAAGAAACCACTCTCTGATGCCAGCCCACCAGCGGATCATGTAACGCTAGCCAGCTCATCCCCAATATAATGGGAGCTCCTCCCAAGGTGGCCACATTAAACGCTATCAGTTCGGTGTGCCTTGCCACCTTCATTATCATTGGGACGGTCTGCAAGCTGACTTCTCCTCCCAACAGCTCCCTGCCATCGATCGTGGTCACCTGCAGGGGGTTGCTTAAAGGGATCGTCTGTATCTGGTGTTCAGCTGCAAACTCTTTGCTCATGAAATTGCAGGAGCTGCCTGAGTCCAACAGCGCCTTTATCTTTAGAGGGTGTCCGTTTGGCAGCTCTAGCGCCACTTCTATCACTAGGGCGGGTTTAGGAGGTTCTGGCGTGGGCACTTTCACTGCTCTTTGGCCTGGCTGCTGTGCCCCGACGGTGGCAGCCAGGCGTTGGCTTTTACTTGCTTCGGTATTTCTTCCTCTCTTCCCTCCACAGCTCCTACCATCCCTTGCCATTCCTTCCTCTGGGGGCAGACTCTGGCAAAGTGACCTGGCTGTTGGCAGAGATAGCATTTCCGGGCGCCTTTTCCCTCCTTCTTTCCCCCCTCACTGGGCTTTGAAACTGCGCGCGCGCGCGCTGTTCCGATTTCCATCGGCTCTGCCGGCGGGAAAGTTGGCTCTGGAATGTCTGGAATGCGGAACTCCTTCCAACGTTCCCCCTTCCCTTCCCGCCTCTCCAATGCTCTCGCCTCCTGGCGCGCTCCTATGGTCAGCGCTGATTTGGTCAGCTGGTCCATAGACTCCGCCCTGGGCGCCCGGGAAAGTTCGTCTTTCACAGCTGAAGAAAGCCCTTCTTCAAAGAGCATTTGAATGGGTTCCGCCGATAGATCCCACCCCAATTTATGGATCAACATGGTGAACTCAGTCCAGTACTCACGGACAGATCGGCTCCCCTGTTTGCAAGCCATTAACTGTCTGCGGACCACTCCCTGTTCAATATCGCTGGAAAACATCAGATCCATGGCGCGAAAGAACTTCATCGTGTCCTTTAGGACGTCACTATTCGCTGCCATCAGGGGTCTAACCCAGTCTCTCGCCCCCTTTTCAAGATGCCCAATCACGAAAGCCACTCGTGATTCCTCGTCAGGGAATTCATCAAACTGCAGATTGAGGGCATATTGCATCTCTGTCCGAAAGCCATGATAGTCTTTGGGCTCCCCCCCAAACTTCTGCACCAATCCTGGTACCTTTCTGACGAGCTGGGTGTCTTTCCCCTTTTTGTCTGCATCCTGAGCCCTCCTCTCCTCAAGCCTCGCCGTCTGCAGCGCTAGCTGGACCTCCAACACCCGGTACCTTTCTTCCAGGCTTGGACCCGCTCCAGCTCCTGCTTCTCCGGTTCCGGCTGGGTTGCTCATGATGCCTTCTCCTGCACAAGCTGCTCACGAAGACTGTCGGAATGCTGTGATGGGACGATGAGCTGCTTGTGTGTAAAATCCTAGTCCCTCAGAGTTTGGTCAAGTTTGCAAACCTCTGTCTGTAACGGAGCCCCTTAAACATGGCTCCGTCAGTCGCTGGCAGATTCCGACAGTGGTTGCTTTCGGAATCGCTTCCAACATAAAAGCTCCTTAACGGAAACACGTCTTCTGGACTCTCTGCGTGACAGTTTCCGGCGAGGAGTGGGTGTCCCTACAGGAGGTCCTGAAACCTCCCCACTGTTTTCGCTGGAAGTGTCTCTGAGCCATCCCTCCAGCTCCCTTTCCCTCAGCTCAGCTCCTCTCCCCCTACTGGTTCCCTCTTCAGCTGCTGAGTCTCTCCCAACCTGTGTGAGCCCTTTCACTTCCCTTCCTTCCGATGGCAGTTCCCTGACATTACGACTGAAGAAAAACTGCCTCTAGTGGACATCCTGGTTAGCATTTAACTAGGGTCAAGTTCAGGTTTTAGCCTTGATTAGGACTCACAATGGGGATTTCTGTGGGGGAGAGATTAGGGGCAAAGGAAGCGCATGCTCTTGCAGCCCAATCCCTTAACCATGGTTTCAAGAGCGTTATGTCTGCTCCAGCCCCAAGTCTGAAAAAGAAGCAGGCTTGGAATAGAAGCGAATAATTGTTGACAGACAGTGAAACTGGAAGAGAAGTGACGGCAGAACCTCCTTACAGGGAGAACATAGTGTGGATCTTTCACAGAATTGTGTTCTGTGTTGAATTCCAGCTGTGTTGACTCATCACCGAGGGCAGGAGGTCTGTCTCCGTCAAGTGAAAGGAGAAAACAAGCCGTACGCTGTGTTTCTAAAGGTTTCAGCAAGGGGGTAGGGAAGGCATGTGCAGACCCGCTTCTATGGGAAAGGGGCACAGAATGCCTTTTCTGTGCTGTAAAAGGGCAGGAATCATCTTGTTGCTGAACACACAAGACTTGCAGCTGCGTTAAAATAATAAAAAAAGAGCCCTGTATTCCGAAGCAAAACATTAAAGGTCACTGGATGCAGGCAGCATGAAAAAGGTTCTTTCAACTGCTTCGATCTCTAGGAAAGACCCCTGTACCTTGAAGGCTGCTTCCTTAAGGGAAGCAAAATATAAATCCTTTAATTATGGCACTTGGACATAAGCTTATGGTTTCCAACTGGCAGCCCGCTTGCCGGGTGTAATTTAATACTAGGGGTGGGCGAGCAGAGTAAGTATTGCTGAATTCATCAAGGCGTCGAGAGCCTAAGTTTACAGGCCCCAAGTGCAGCTCAAAGCTGTTCAGCTAAATGAAATGATGTTCTAGTTGAAGGATGATTTCTACCGGGCAGGAGATTCCATATGTACGTTGCGCCTTCGACAAGCTTAGCAAGCCCTGGTTCAAACTGCTTGTGTGTGTGTGTGTGTTTTAGGGCAGGAGTTTGGGAGCCACATATTGTTGGATTCAAGCTCCCATCATCCCCAGCCAGCATGGCCAATGATCAGAAAGCCCTGCTCTAAGCTTCATGGGCACATCCATCCCCATGGACACCACCTTCTTGGGTTGAGCTGGAAACACAAGAAGAGTCTTACTGGATGAGGCTATGGGCCCAACCAGTCCAGCTCTCTGTTCTCAGACTGGCCAACCAAGCAGGACTTGAGGGCAACCGTACTGTTGCGGTTTCTGGTACAGTGGTGCCTCGCAAGACGAAATTAATTCGTTCCGCGAGTTTTGTCGTCTTGCGATTTTTTCGTCTTGCGAAGCACGGTGTTGGGAAAGTTTTGGAAAAGCTTCAAAAATACCAAAGTCTTTAAAAACCTCAAAAAAGGCTACCACACCGCGTTCTATGAGTTGCTCCTTGAAGTCAAGTCGCAACCGTATTAAGAAAAAGGAAACAAACTTGCGAAGCAAGCCCATAGGGAAAATCGTCTTGCGAAGCAGCTAAAAAAACAAAAAAACCCTTTCGTCTAGCGAGTTTTTTGTCTTGAGAGGCATTCGTCTTGCGAGGTACCACTGTAACTGGTCTTCAGAAGCATGTTGCCTCCAGCGATGGAGGAAAGGTCTGCAGTGACTTTTCTTGTGTTCACCTGGAACACAAGTAGAGTGGCTCAGGGTCCGCCATCTCAGAGGAAGTTCACACAGTCAAGTGAAAATGTAAACGCCCCCTCCAAATGTTCCCTGATCAACACAGGTCAGGGGAAGCTCAGGGACTGAGCAGACAGGACGATGTACAATGTGATTTTGGAGATGAGACTTTGGGGATGCGGTTTCTTCCTGACACATACCGTATTTTTCGCTCTATAAGACGCAGCAGGCCACAAGACACACCTAGTTTTTGGAGGAGGAAAACAAGAAAAAAAATATTCTGAATCTCAGAAGCCAGAACAGCAAGAGGGATCGCTGTGCAGTGAAAGCAGCAATCCCTCTTGCTGTTCTGGCTTCTGGGATAACTGCGCAGCCTGCATTCACTCCATAAGATGCACACACATTTCCCCTTACTTTTTAGGAGGGAAAAGGTGAGTCTTATAGAGCAAAAAATACGGTATTTGCATCTTCAGGCAAAAGCTCTCCTAATAACCGAGTTCTGCTCGATCGTAGGGTTTCCTCTGTAAGCAGTGACACTCTCAACTTCCTTCTGGAGTTCACTAACTGGAAGAGGCTTCCCTGGGACGTGGAGCAGATCCTTTCCGACCACAAAGAAACCTCCGCCTGGGTGACTTGCAGTCACTTCGGTAAGTGACTCTATGCAATCTGTTTTTATTTCCCGGCATAGATGACAAAACTGCTTTTGGGGTTGACGTGCATTACGAACGCTTGGGCAAAATAATGTGGAGCCTGTAAAAGAAGCGGTGCGGATCTTGATCCAGAGTAATTGTGTTTCACAAAAATCCGTGCTTCCCTGTAGAAGGCTTCGTTGCCAGGCAGACCGCGAAACCTGCCATGCTGGGTGGAGGTTAGGCTATGGTGGAGGCTTTACTCTGATGGCAGAGGCCTCTAAAGCAGAGGGCACCCACTGAAAGTGTGGGGTGGCGGTGGTGGCGGTGGAAGCTGTATCCCACCAATGGTAGTTTATCTCCCCCTGCCCCACAAATGGCTGAGAGAGGTGGTGGAGCCAGACTAGCCAAGAATCTGTTGCATCCTAAGCTGGTCCAGTTTCTTGGGGTCCCTTCCAACTCTATCATAACCTTCCAACTCTATCATACCTACCTTCCAACTCTATCATAAGCCTGATCCAGGCTTCTGGGCTGGGCTAGCTTGGAGAGGTGAAAACCAGCAGTTTTATTGCCATTCTGCACTCTGTTCGGCACAAGGTCTATGGGTGTGTAGGGGCTTCACTGCACCATTTAGCCTTGTTGCTCCCAGCTGGGAGTTAGAATTCAGGGATGGGGAACCTGTGGACCTCTAGATGTGGACTGGAGGATGATGGGAGTTGTAGTCCAGTCCAGTATACATGAAGGAGCATCTCCACCCCCATCGTTCTGCCCGGACACTGAGGTCCAGTGCCGAGGGCCTTCTGGCGGTTCCATCGCTTCGAGAAGCCAAGTTACAGGGAACCAGGCAGAGGGCCTTCTCGGTAGTGGCACTCGCCCTATGGAACGGCCTCCCACCAGATGTCAAAGAGAAAAACAACTACCAGACTTTTAGAAGACATCTGAAGGCAGCCCTGTTTAGGGAAGCTTTTAATGTTTAATAGGTTATTGTATTTTAATATACTGTTGGAAGCCGCCCAGAGTGGCTGGGGAAACCCAGCCAGATGGGCGGGGTATAAATAATAAATTTATTATTATTATTATTATTATTATTATTATTATTATTATCATCATCATTATCATAGTCCAGCAACACGTGGAGAGCAGCTTGTTGATTCTCCCTGCCTTCAGTGTAGGATGTTGCTGTAAGTTTGAGGGCTACGAAGGACTGCAACCCAGAGAGCCATTGCCAGTCGGAGTAAATAATTTTGAGCTAGATGACTGGTGGACAGACTCCTTCCTATGCAGTGCAAGCTGGTTTCAGAGCAGAGGCGTCCATACAACACAGCTCTTCCAATTAGCCTTCCCAAATCAGTGGGTATATATAAATGATCCTGTCGTACTGCTTGATCCGGCTCTGGAGATAAAGGTCAGCCAATTACTCCTGGCAGTGGTGAAGCTCAGGACCACCCGCCAGGGAGAAAGAAAAGCGCAGATACAGTATGGAATCGTCAGTTGCTAACTAGAGACTCGGGAGAGTGAAATACCATTTTTTTAATAATAGAAAGGTTAGGCTAGACTCTGATGTCTTTCTTTTTCTCTCCTGTGTACAAGGCCAGCAAACGTATCAGGATGGTTCAGTCTGAATATTTGCTTAATTACCATCTCTTTGTGGTCTCCCTTCAGTTCACTTACTCGCCCTCCCCTGCCCTCAATATTTTCATTATTTTTCTCTCTTGTCTGTTTAAAAGATCTGCAGTATTATTATTTTTTAAAGAATAAGGCAGATGGTGCTATTTAATAGAAGGGAGCTGGTTTCAGTCTTATATTTTAAATTTTATAAACAAAACAAACAAACAAAAAACCCAAGATCATCCAGTTTGCACTGAATTTGCAAAGCAAGTCTGTGGGCTCAGGAACTCTTAATGCAGATTAGATATGTCTTGACTGCTAAGTAGATTCAGGGCAGAAGGAAGAAAGGCTTCCACTCTCTAAACAGTGTGTGATGCATTTATGGAATTCGCCACTGCATGGTGTGGCGATGGCTGCTCGATTAGATGGCTTTAAAAGGAGCCAAGACGAAGTCATGGAGGGGCAGCCTGACCTGTGGTTGTTAACTATGATGGTTTTATGGAACAATTGCAGAAGGGAGCTTGAAGTCGTCTCGGTTGTTGTGCCCCATATAATTCTGTTTTATTTTTCTGCGACAGAGCACATCCCTCCCTTGTCTCATCTTTGCCGTCTGGAGATCCGGTCACTTTTGACGAGCGATCGCTTACGGTCAGACCAGTTTATTCGCCAGCTGCCATTACCCACTTGCCTGCAGGACGCCTTGCTTTACAAAGACGTGTTGAGAAGCTACGCCATTTCGGAATCTCAGCTTAGACTGGGCGAAGTGTACGAACAGAATGTCCCGCCACCTCTTTCCAGTTCAGGAAACACAGAGAGGAGAGAAAACACGAGAACTGAAGCAGGCTCCTCATAGTGCTTAAGGCTTCTGGCTGTCATAAGAACCGTGTTGTGGTGCTCAGTGCAATTATAGACCTCTCCACTGCTGCCCGTGTTAGGATATCCTCTCTTCAGAGATTCTTTAAACTCTTGCTCAGAGGCTTTCAGATAAGCGTCCAAGCGCCGTTCTCTCTCAAAGGAGTTCAACATTCAAATGGATGGAAACACTTGCAAAGGCATAAATATTGGCACAGATCATTCCAAATAAAGACGCATTCCCTGTAAAGTTGGTTGATTTATTTTGATTGTCGTTTATTGTTTTTTATTTCTTACCTGGCTTTTTGCCAGAAGGTCTTAGGCTGTGTTACAACAATATACAATACAATACAATACATTACAAAATACAATACAAAATACAATACAATACAATACAAATACCTTTATTGGCATTAAAGACATTTCAAATCCGAGGGATAAATTTAAAAGGGACAGTGGTCAGGGATGATGGGAGTTGTAGTCCCAAAACATCTGGCAGGCCGAGTTTGCCTATGCCTGTTCTAGACCCCTGATGGCCTTCAGTATTCTCTCTAGGCCAGACACCCCACAAGACCTCATTCGTACCTTTCTCATTGCCTGGCTGGAATGCTGGTTATGTTCAAATAACAGGGGTAGCCTTTTAGCCTCAAGGGTTACCTTTGACCAGTGGGCAGGACCACCCACCTATCAATCATCTGGTATTACATTGGCCTCGTGGGGTGTGTGTATGTCTGTGAAGGTAGGGAGATGAAGGAACTTGAATTAATTTCTCTTTCGACGTGGTGATAGTCTCCTGTCCAGCCTCACTGGAGAGCCTCGCTTACAGGCAGCTACCCTTAGGGCTACATCCTCTGTGCATGCCCTTTGACACAGCCACCGGTCACTTCTGTTGCTCTCAGGCAGTGGCCTGGGAAGAAGCCAGTGCCCTGCTGGCCACATTTTGAGGGCGTGGGGGTCTGCCGTTCTTTGTGCCTCCTCCCAGGGAGGCTGGCAGAGCGCCGGTGCTGCTGCAGCTGAAGGGAAATGGGAAGGAGAAGGTGTAAACGGCTGCCTGCATCTCTGTGACCCCTTTCCCTCCCCAGCCACTTCCGCTGGCTCCAACCATTTCTTTTGAGGCATCTTCACTTGAGACTCGGGATGTGGGTGGCGCTGTGGGTTAAACCACAGAGCCTAGGACTTGCCGATCAGAAGGTCAGCGGTTCAAATCCCCGCGACGGGGTGAGCTCCTTTTGCTCGGTCCCTGCTCCTGCCAACCTAGCAGTTCGAAAGCACGTCAAAGTGCAAGTAGATAAATAGGTACCACTCCAGCGGGAAGGTAAACAGCGTTTCCGTGCGCTGCTCTGGTTCGCCAGAAGCAGCTTAGTCATGCTGGCCACATGACCCAGAAGCTGTACGCCGGCTCCCTTGGCCAATAAAGCGAGATGAGCCCCGCAACCCCAGAGTCGGCCATGACTGGACCTAATGGTCAGGGGTCCCTTTACCTTTACCTTTACCACTTGAGACTCAAGAGCGTTTCCCTTGACCTTCCCATTCTCCTCCTCTTGCAGTCTTCAGTTCCTTAGCACAGAAAGGTAGATTTGCATGGCAAATGGCTCCCAAATCCCTGAATTTACAGAATGGCTCCTCTTACGCTGCAATTCCATTCTAGGGAAAGAGAGAAAAAATTGCAATGAGAGCAGTTTTCTGCTAACAGGAGTGAGCATCAATATTTCATACACCATTCAGACTGAGAGGATGAGAAGATGGGAACCTAGATGGGAATAATTTCTTCCCTTTTTCTGTACTTGTGGTGCCACGGTATTAATTTATGGTGCTGTGGAAATTCTGACTTTCTCCTTTAGGATAGACTTGATTTATGACTCCTGCAAAGGGGGGTGGGGGTGCGGGAGAAATGAAATAAAATGTAGCGTATTTTGGCTTTTTATAGGAATGGTGCCGATTGTGTTTGACATCACCAAAACAGCATAGTGCAGTGGTTAGAGCAACCTTGTAAATAACTCCTCAGACGTCACTAGCCTACCAAAAAAAAACCCACAAAAAACAAACCACTGCTCCCTGGAGTTTGGGAGAGGAGGGATGGATTTCTCCTGGTTGTTCTCTAGCAGCCAACTTAGTTTTGGTGCTGCGCATAGAAAGGGACGCAGTACCCTATTCCTCCTCTACCAGCCCATTCACTCACATGCATTTCCTGGTCAACATTGCTTGCCAGGCTAGTGCTTAAATGCAAGGGTGTATTAAAGAGTCTGATCAGGGCTACAGAGAATCAGGTTCAAATCCCCACTTGACCCAGGACCTAACTGGGGTGCGTGTGACCTTCGGCCACCATTTCTCAGCTCAGCCTCTGCCTAACTGCATTCACAGGGTTGCTGGGTGAGCAGGTTGGGTGTCCTGTGCATCATGACTTTGGGGGAAGGAGTGCTTGCTGCTCCACCACAGGCTGCAAAATATATTCTATAATAATAATAATAATTTAGTAATTTATTATTTATACCTCGCCCATCTGGCTGAGTTTCCCCAGCCACTCTGGGCGGCTTCCAATTGAATGTTAAAAATAATAATAATAATAATAATATCTTTATTGTCATTGCCCCCTTCGGGGACAACGAAATTATTTGACTGCGCCATAAAAACACTAATTAATCAATACAGTATAATACAGCAAGGGAGATTAGATGACTTTCAAAGTCCGGGCTTCCCATTCAGGGCCGAGATCGCTCTGGAGAAGAAGCTGTTCTTAAGACGGCTCGTTCTTGTCTTCATCGTCCTGTATCTCCGTCCTGACGGCAAGAGCTCGAAGAGACAGTGACCAGGATGCGATGGATCTTTTACTATGTCCAGTGCCTTCCTATGGCACCTTGTGGCATAAATCTGCTCTAAGGTAGAGAGTGGGCAGCCAACAATGCTCTCTGCTGCCTTAACAACCCTGCACAACCCCATCCTGTCCTGGGTAGTACAGCTTCCGTACCACACACATAAGCCATAAGTGAGCACGCTCTCAATGGCACAGTGATAGAAGGCAAGCAGCAGTTTCTGCGGAAGATGGTTTTTCCTTAGTATTCTCAAAAAGTACAGTCTCTGCACCAGTCCTGGGACTAAGGGATTAAAATACAGGAGGGATGGACAACTCCCAGCAGCCTCGGCCAGGAGGCCTTGAGCCTTTTAAATCACCTCATGATGCCCCTTGTGAGAGCAACGAAAGATGGCTCCTTACCACTTTGCCGCCTTCCTAACAGTGCAAGTCTTTTGCATGTTGAGAAATCATTTACTGGCACGAGGAAATGTTTGTTTTTATAGTTTATGGGGGAAACGCAGCTGGTTATTGACCAGCGATAAATTCACTTCAGAAACCAGAGTTTTGGACAGTTAAAACCAGTGTTCTCGCAGTTGAGGGATGTTCGACATTTGGCCAGGGAATAAACTTCACAGGCTGTTTATGTTGAGTCAATAAAGGTCTCCTCTGCACATCTCTGCATCCCCCTATTAATACTTTTGCTCGAGTGGAAGGAATACATGCTGGCGTCTTTTCCTTCTACGATGAAGAGAGTTTGGAATGAGCTGACACTTGGTAACATCACCGAGAACTTGTTGTGGGAGGAGAGGACTGCAAATTAATGAGATAATTAGCCCTGAAAACCATTACTGCTCGCAAGACGCTGCTGTCGTTTTCCAAAGAGCCATTCATTGTTTGTCTCACGGTTTTTGGGGCTCTGTGTGTGGCTGCTTTGGAGGCAGAATCAAATATGCAATGCGTTTAACGTGTGAGAAAAATGCTTTGCTTACTCTTACTAACATTTCTTTTATATATATATATATATTTAAAAAGGTTTTAATTCCACCATCCTACTCTCACCATCTGATTGTCACAAGAACCATCTGACTGGGTTGCTCCAGCCACTTTGGGCTGCTTCCAACATATAAAAAAATATAATAAAACATTAAGTATTAAAAAACTCCCCTCTGTATATGAAAAGGTAAAGGACCCCTGTATGGTTAAGTCCAGTCAAATTTGGCTATGGGCTCATCTCTGCTTTCAGGCCGAGGGAGCCGGCATTTTTGTACACAGACAGCTTTTCCAGGTTAACTTTTTTTTAATATAAAATTTTATTAGTTTTTTAACATACCATTTCCAACAATAATTAAACATACTTTTACATCTTATTCAGTTTTTTTACTTCCATCAGTCCTGTCTGAAAATTTTCAAATCTAATCTCTTACTTTGCATTTCTTACTTTCCCTATTACCGTACATTTAAAACTCATAACCAATATCTCTATCTTTTTCTACTTTGTAACACTTCGTATATTTCTCCTTACAAAACTTCTTGTAGCCCTACTAGTGTAATTTGTTGGTTACAATTGCTCTTCAAATAGTTCATATACTTCTTCCTGTCTTCTGTAAATCTCTGGTCCCGCAGGTTTTGAATCCTTCCTGTCATTTTGTCCAATTCTGAATAGTCCATTAATTTCGTCTGCCATTCTTCTTTCGTCAGAATTTCTTCTTGCTTCCACTTCTGGGCTAACAATACTCTTGGGGGCAGCATAACTAAACTGCTTCTGGTGCAATGGGACACTGTGACGAGTGCCAGAGTGCATGGAAACGCAGTTTACCTTCCCGCCGCAGCGGTACCTATTTATCTAATTGCACTGGTATGCTTTTGAACTGCTAGGTTGACAGGAGCTGGGATAAAGCAATGGGAGCTCATCGCATTGTGGAGATTCGAACCGCTGACCTGATCAGCAAGCTCAAGAGGTTCAGTGGTTTAGACCACAGCACCTGCATCCCTTTTTACCTTCCCTATACAGGGCTGCCTTCAGATGTCTTCTAAAGGTTATGCAATTACTTATCTCCTTGGCTCCGGGGTCAGATAACTCCGTACCCTTCAACATTTCTCCAATGAAAATAGGGACATCCTAAGGAAAAGTGAGACATTCCAGGATCAAATCAGAAACAGGGATGGCTTCTGTAAATCCAGGACGGTCCCTGGAAAACTGGGACACTTTGGAGGGTCTGTGCATGCTTGCTCGGAAGTAAGCTCTGTTGAGGGAATGTTCTTTCATATGTGGTGGACTTGTAAAAGGGTAAAAAAAGTACTGGGAAATGATTCATAATGAATTGGAAAAAAATGTTTAACCCCAGCATCCTTTCTGTTGGGGATAATTCAGACTGAAATTCCCAGGTGTCAAAAATATATATATTTTTGTATGCCATTACTGCGGCCTGTGTTTTATTAGCTCCAAAATGGAAAACGAGCGAGGTCCCATCCAAAGAAGAGTGGCAACTTAAGTCGACAGAATATGCGCAGCTTGCAGACTTAACATATAGAATAAGATTACTGCATAACGTTTAGAGAGGATTGGAAAACGTTTATGGGAAATAACTGTGTACAGCTGAAAACCCTGGCAGTATTAAAATAAATTCAACTGTGTAAATAAGTCACGATGGATGTAATAATGGAATAGTTTCTGTAAAATATGCAGGGATTTATGATATGTAAAATGAACCATTGAAAGAGAAGAAGGGAAGTCATTGATATCTTAAGGATGTAAAAGTGAGTACTTTAAATTGTAAAACAGAAAATTTAATAGAATTATATATGTGTGTATAAAGGAAGCAAGCTCTGTTGATTTCAGTGGGACTTACTTCCAATGGAGTGAGCATTTCAGGGTTGGGGAATCCCCAAGCCACGCCCCCTCTATAGGCACCATTAGAATATCGTCTACTTCTGCTTCATTGACTATGCAAAAGCCTTTGACTGTGTCGACCACAGCAAACTATGGCAAGTTCTTAAAGAAATGGGAATGCCTGATCACCTCATCTGTCTCCTGAGAAATCTCTATGTGGGACAAGAAGCTACAGTTAGAATTGGATATGGAACAACTGATTAGTCAAAATTGGGAAAGGAGTACGACAAGGCTGTATATTGTCTCCCTGCTTATTTAACTTATATGCAGAACTCATAATGCGAAAGGCTGGGCTGGATGAATCCCAAGCTGGAATTGCCGGAAGAAATATCAACAACCTCAGATATGCAGATGACACAGCCTTGATGGCAGAAAGTGAGGAGGAATTAAAGAACCTTTTAATGAGGGTGAAAGAGGAGAGCGCAAAATATAGTCTGAAGCTCAACATCAAAAAAACGAAGATCATGGCCACTGGTCCCATCACCTCCTGGCAAATAGAAGGGGAAGAAATGGAGGCAGTGAGAGATTTTACTTTCTTGGGCTCCATGATCACTGCGGATTGTGACAGCCGTCATGAAATTAAAAGACGCCTGCTTCTTGGGAGAAAAGCAATGACAAACCTAGACAGCATCTTAAAAAGCAGAGACATCACCTTGCCAACAAAGGTCCATATAGTGAAAGCTATGGTTTTCCCAGAAGTGATGTATGGAATTGAGAGCTGGACCATAAAGAAGGCTGATCACCAAAGAATTGATGCTTTTGAATTATGGTGCTGGAGGAGACTCTTGAGAGTCCCATAGACTGCAAGAAGATCAAACCGATCCATTCTGAAGGAAATCAGCCCTGAGTGCTCACTGGAAGGACAGATCGTGAAGCTGAGGCTCCAATACTTTGGCCACCTCGTGAGAAGAGAAGACTCCCTGGAAAAGACCCTGATGTTGGGAAAGATTGAGGGCACAAGGAGAAGGGGACAACAGAGGATGAGATGGTTGGACAGTGCTCTCAAAGTTATTAACATGAGTTTGACCAAACTGTGGGAGGCAGTGGAAGACAGGAGTGCCTGGCCTGCTCTGGTCCATGGGGTTACGAAGAGTCAGACACGACTAAATGACTAAACAACAACAACAACAAGACAATATCTCCTTGCATTGTAATACCTTTTGCCACTGTTTCTTAATATACAGCCAGTCCAACTGGTGAATAAATTTATTGGTGGCAATAATCTTGGCTTTGCTTAGTGGAGTGGGAATTACGAGTGGGTGTCACCTCTGCTTTCCTCCAGCCAAGAAGCAAACAGCACACACCATTCAGGAATGCATTTTAGGGCTGTACAGATCAATGCAATGCAAATAAATTAGGGAGTAATCCTTATAAATCTCGAAAGAAAACTTGAAGGGAAGAATATTCAACGACCAGCCACCAGAGGGAGCTAGTTAACATGCTATCGCTAATGAACACATCTTTCCCCTCCTCTCTGGCTCAGCTGTTTGGACCAGCCTTAAGAGATGCTACTTTTAGGGAAAGCAATAATGGAGGTTATCCTATTGATTATTTTTGGAATGGGAAAGAGACTTTCAATTAAGTCTGTCTAATGAGCAATGGTGCTGTGTGTGCATGAATGGTTTCAATTACTCTCTGGGTGCCTATGCAAAAAAGGGTATTTGTAGAAAACACTATATATTTCATTTTCTTCACTCCGTTTGCAATAAGAAGAATGCATGGTTTTTACCAGTGCGAGCTACTGACATTGAAAGCAGCCTCCTAGCATATTGGGTGGGCTTGTAAGTACATATAATTTTGAAGGGGCCGGTTGACATTTGTTATTATCAAAGACAGTATTGCTTATGTACTGATTTAGGCAACCAAGATCGCTTTGAGTAAAGAAAGAATATCAGAGCTTGGTTGGGAATCCCTTTTAATTTGTGCAAGCTGCCTTGGGTCCTCACATGGGGGAAAGGCGGGATAGAAATAAATATATTTATAATATAGAAATTTATTATTATTATTATTATTATTATTATTATTATTATTATTAACAACAACAGAAGCATGCATTTCAGTTGCCCAGTGAGGTGGCAGGGGACAGGAAGAAAAGACATAATAATTTGCCTTTTTCAAAAAAATAAAGAAGTCTACATCTAACCATGTCAATTATTAAAAGGTAAAGGTAAAGGGACCCCTGACCGTTAGGTCCAGTCGTGGCCGACTCTGGGGTTGCGGGGCTCATCTTGCTTTACTGGCCGAGGGAGCCGGCGTACCGCTTCCAGGTCATGTGGCCAGCATGACTAAGCCGCCTCTGGCAAACCAGAGCAGTGCACGGAAATGCCGTTTACCTTCCCGCCGGAGTGGTACCTATTTATCTATTTCAACTTGGATGTGCTTTTGAACTGCTAGGTTGGCAGGAGCAGGGACCGAGCAACAGGAGCTCACCCCGTCGCGGGGATTCGAACCGCCGACCTTCTGATCGGCAAGCCCAAGAGGCTCAGTGGTTTAGACCACTGCGCCACCCGCGTCCCATGTCAATTATTAGCCTGGCACGTTTTAAGAAATACCATAAATGTAGCGAAACAGGCACTCATCACATACGGGTTGAATTGAAACTGTTTATTATTCTTTAAAATAAATATATTATTGGAAGAAAATTACATCTTTTGGGAATTTTAAGCAGAAAGGTATAAGCAGTAGAAATAGGGATTTGTGACTAAGCTCTCTGTCATTTTCTGTAGGCATAATCTCTCCCCCCCCCCAAGTAATTAATTTAAGGAGATTGCTGTTGTTCCATGGTGTGGCAATCTCTCTCCTCTCCTTGTTCCTTTGGGGGAAATGCTCAGCGAGTTCCAGATCGATGCTTATACTGTCCACACAGTTTAGGTAATTATAACACGTTGGTTTTGAAAAGAGATTCAAGGAAATCTTTCAACTTAAGCTGGTCCGGGTAATGCTGTCTATATGAGTTCTTACTCTTGCACTGCATATAAACCCATCAGGGTTATCTATTGCACACCTTCCGACATTTCTCTGATGAAAATAGGGATGTCCCCTTCCATAATGATAATTGTACTATTTATACCCCACACACCTGACTGGGTTGCCCCAGCCACTCTGGGCAGCTTCCAACATATATAAAAACATAATTAAACATTGAAAAACTTTCTTATACAGAGCTGCCTTCAGATGGCTCGGGAGTCAGATAACTCCGTACCCTCCAACATTTGTCTGATGAAAATAGGTGGTGCTGTGGGTTAAACCACAGAGCCTAGGACTTGCTGATCAGAAGGTCAGCGGTTCAAATCCCCGCGATGGGGTGAGCTCCCGTTGCTCGGTCCCAGCTCCTGCCAACCTAGCAGTTCGAAAGCACATCAAAGTGCAAGTAGGTAAATAGGTACCGCTCCAGCGGGAAGGTAAACAGCGTTTCCGTGCGCTGCTCTGGTTAACCAGAAGCGGCTTAGTCATGCTGGCCACATGACCCGGAAGCTGTACGCCGGCTCCCTCAGGCAGTAAAGCGAGATGAGCGCCGCAACCCCAGAGTCGTCCGTGACTGGACCTAATGGTCAGGGGTCCCTTTACCTTTACTACGTACTGCTTTTCCTTATGGTAAAGGTAAAGGGACCCCTGACCATTAGGTCCAGTCGTGACTGACTCTGGGGTTGCTAGGGTTTATGGCTTATTTACAGAAACAATGCAAAGAATTGGACTCCCTAGCAGGTTTTGAGTAATCACTTACAATTAGTAGAATTGAGATAAACTATAAGATCACAACCTTGATGGCAGAAAGTGAGGAGGAATTAAAGAATCTTTTAATGAGGGTGAAAGAGGAGAGCGCAAAATATGGTCTGAAGCTCAACATCAAAAAAACGAAGATCATGGCCACTGGTCCCATCACCTCCTAGCAAATAGAAGGGGAAGAAATGGAGGCAGTGAGAGATTTTACTTTCTTGGGCTCCATGATCACTGCAGATGGTGACAGCAGTCACGAAATTAAAAGACGCCTGCTTCTTGGGAGAAAAGCAATGACAAACTTAGACAGCATCTTAAAAAGCAGAGACATCACCTTGCCAACAAAGGTCCGTATAGTGAAAGCCATGGTTTTCCCAGTAGTGATGTATGGAAGTGAGAGCTGGACCATAAAGAAGGCTGATCGCCGAAGAATTGATGCTTTTGAATTATGGTGCTGGAGGAGACTCTTGAGAGTCCCATGGACTGCAAGAAGATCAAACCTCTCCATTCTGAAGGAAATCAGCCCTGAGTGCTCACTGGAAGGACAGATCCTGAAGCTGAGGCTCCAATACTTTGGCCACCTCATGAGAAGAGAAGACTCCCTGGAAAAGACCCTGATGTTGGGAAAGATGGAGGGCACAAGGAGAAGGGGACGACAGAGGGCGAGATGGTTGGACAGTGTTCTTGAAGCTACAAACATGAGTTTGACCAAAGTGCGGGAAGCAGTGGAAGACAGGAGTGCCTGGTGTGCTCTGGTCCATGGGGTCATGAAGAGTCGGACACGACTAAACAACTAAACAACAACATAAGATCAAATGTTAAAAACAAATGGAATGAAAATATGCAGGAAATAATACCGTGTTAAAACAAACCAGAGAAGGAGGTTGAGGGAAGTCTGAGGGGGGAGGGGAAACTCTTGAAGTAGTGAATTATTTGTTATGATGCAATACTGGAAAAATGGGAAATTAAAAAAAAATGATTACAAAAATAAATAAATTCCTAACTGCAGGCAGACTGGTACAACCCATCATATATTCAAAGGAGTTTACCACCCATCCAGTGTGATCCACCAACAGGAGAAGCACATTAATCCCAGATCCCCAAACATACTGACGTGCAAGTTTTATAATCTTACATGCTGCAAAACAGACCGTGTCCCTTAAATGCTCCACTTCCTTCGCAGTCACAGACGCAGTGAAAACATGGAGGGGAGGCTGGCTATGGTAGAACATTGATTTCCATCACTGGAGTGACAACTGTATTGAGCTAAGTACAAAAGGGAACTTGTAACAAAACGTTGCAGTGTAGGAAAATAAGAGGTGTTTTAGCCTTCCTAAGGGTGAAATTTCCCCCCTTACCTCAGAGTAAGCCCTATTGAACTCAGTAGTCCTTGCTTTTGAGTAGTCATACATAGGGACCTGCACTCTGAGGCATTTAAAAACACTGAAATGTAGGAGGCAAAATAAATGAGATTTTATCAAGTTCCCCCCCTGGGGCCAGCTTTTGCTACAGGTATTTTTGATTAGGGTTCACTCTGTGCTCAAGAGACAACCTTTTCATCAGATTTCACATCAAAGCATCCTCTAAGCAGAGGGCAGTACTGACGAAGCATTTACATGTTTTTAATTACATCCCTTAGTTTAGCTTGTGAACGAGGGTTGGCTTTTCTCTTCTGAGATGCATATGTATGGACGTTTAAAGTTCCCTGTACGCCTTTGCTTAAAAACCACTGTGTTAGACCAATGAGTGTTTTTGTTTTCCCTGCTTTTTAATTCTATAGGAGTTGCGCCTTGGAATGTAATTAAATCTGATCTCTCTCACTTGAAGCCGGATGAATAATTCATAGGCTTTAGTCATAATCAGGTTTTGTGCTTTGTGAAATTCTCAGTTGATATGCAAAGGTTACATTCCCCCCCTCCTCTTCTCCCTCTGTTTCTTCTTCTCTCCCTCAAAAAAAGTTCAGACAGTTTCTTTCCCTGTGTGTGTGTGTGTGTGTGTGTGTCTGTGTCTGTGTCTGTCTCTATCTATACAAAACTATATTGCTGATGCACATACAGTCATACCTTGGGTTACAGACGCTTCAGGTTGTGTTTTTTTCGGATTATGGATGCGCCGAAAACTGGAAGTACCGGAATTGGTTACTTCCGGGTTTCGGTGGTCACACATAAGCAGAAGCGCTAAATTGCGCTTTGCACATGCGCAGAAGCGCTGAATCGCAACTTGCGTGTGCGCAGACATGCTGCTATGGGTTGCAAATGTGCATCCTGCACGGATCACGTTTGCAACCCAAGCGTCCACTGTAAATGCAGACTGGTATGGAAGTGAGAGCTGGACCATCAAGAAGGCTGATCGCCAAAGTATTGATGCTTTTGAATTATGGTGCTGGAGGAGACTCTTGAGAGTCCCATGGACTGCAAGAAGATCAAACCGATCCATTCTGAAGGAAATCAGCCCTGAGTGCTCACTGGAAGGACAGATCCTGAAGCTTAGGCTCCAATACTTTGGCCACCTCATGAGAAGAGAAGACTCCCTGGAAAAGACCCTGATGCTGGGAAAGATGGAGGGCACAAGGAGAAGGGGACGACAGAGGATGAGATGGTTGGATAGTGTTCTTGAAGCTACCAGCATGAGTTTGACCAAACTGCGGGAGGCAGTAGAAGACAGGAGTGCCTGGCATGTTCTGGTCCATGGGGTCACGAAGAGTTGGACACGACTAAACGACTAAACAATAACAACATGGATACCACATCAATGGGTAGCAATGCTTAGGATGTGTTTGGGTGTACAATCTGTGTACATTTCAGTTTAGGCAGGGTAACTAAACAGAGCCCCTGAATTGCACCCAAAGACCTACCCAAGCACTCCAGCACCATTGTGCAGTTGGGCAGGCACAGTTGGCTTCCCATGAACACCTTGGTTGGCCACTGTGAGAACAGGATGCTGGACTAGATGGGCCACTGGCCTGATCCAGCACAGAGGCTCTTCATTATTCAGAGACAGTTTGCAAAAGGAGGCAGTGGCGGCTTCACCCCTGCCTGCTCACACACCCTCTGCCTTGGGAGACAATGGAGGAGTGCGCCTTTGTTCAAGAGTTGCAGCGCCTGCTATGGCTGTCGAGACCGATATAGGAGAGACATGTTTTGAAGAGATGGGGCGGGCTGGTGTGGAGGACTCCCTGGTCCTGAATGGGGTAACTGTGCCCCTGAAGGACCAGGTGCGCAGCCTGGGAGTCATTCTGGACTCACAGCTGTCCATGGAGGCGCAGGTCAATTCTGTGTCCAGGGCAGCTGCCTACCAGCTCCATTTGGTACGCAGGCTGAGACCCTACCTGCCCGCAGACTGTCTTGCCAGAGTGGTGCATGCTCTAGTTATCTCCCGCTTGGACTACTGCAATGCGCTCTACGTGGGGCTACTTCTGAAGGTGACTTGGAAACTGCAATTAATCCAGAATGCAGCAGCTAGACTGGTGACTGGGAGTGGCCACTGAGACCATATAACACAGGTCCTGAGATATCTGCATTGGCTACCAGTATGTTTCCAAGCACAATTCAAAGTGTTGGTGTTGACCTTTAAAGTTCTAAACAGCCTTGGTCCTGTATACCTGAAGGAGCATCTCCACCCCCATCATCCAGCCTGGACACTGAGGTCCAGCGCCGAGGGCCTTCTGGTGGTTCCCTCGCTGCGAGAAGTGAGGTTACAGGGAACCAGGCACATGGCCTTCTCGGTAGTGGCGCCTGCCCTGTGGAACACCCTCCCAGCAGATGTCAAGGCAATAGACAACTATTTTGCTTTTAAAAGACAACTGAAGGTGGCCCTGTTTAGGGAAGTTTTTTCTGTCTGATGCTGTATTGTTTTTAATATTCTGTTGGAAGCCACCCAGAGTGGCTGGGGAAACCCAGCGAGATGGGCGGGGTATAAATAATAAATTATTATTATTATTATTATTATTATTATTATTATTATTATTATTATTACAGCTGGGGTTAATGAAAGTGTCCAGTTGTGCTGCTGTTGCAGATGCACCATGGCGTGTCTCTTCTCTTCTCTGCTCTCCTCCCAGCTGTCATTTCCTCTCTCTGGACGCTGTTGTGGCTACATGACCTGATTGTCTTGTCTCCAGGCACTGTGGGCACCTGCAAGGGATTCCCAAATGGTAGGCTTCTTGCTGCCAGCATTCACGTCACCTTTGCAGACTGTCTTTGTAGCACAGAGTTGGTTTGCCAATGAGCCTGGTGCCTGAAGCCAGTTCCTCACAAAGCATGTCCCTGAGGATCCTTCCATCTTCCATTCTGCAGACATGACTAAGCCAGCATGGACATCGCTGAGGCAGGAGTGTGAATTTGTTGGGAATGTGGGCTCAGGAGAGCACAATGTTGAGACTCTGTCCTGCCATGGGATGTCCCAAATCTTTCTGATACAGCACATGTGGAAGGTGTTGTGGTATTGCTCCTGGCAGTTGTAAGTTGCTACAACTCACTTCCATAAAGCAGCATGATCAGCACGCACGATTATTATTATTATTATTATTATTATTATTATTATTATTATTACTATTACTGCCTACTTGCCAAAATGATTTCTAAGTGGTTTATGATGTTGCTGGACTCCCAATTCCCATCAGCCACAGCCAGCCAATGGTCAATGGTGATGGGAGTTGTAGTACAGCAACATCTGGAGGGCACCATGTTGGCTTCCTCAGGTGTGGAACAATGAGGCAGGTCAACGGAGTTGTCCAACCAGGTGCTGTTAGGCAGGAGATGGAGAGACAGAGAAGTCTTGGGACCAGAGTGTTGAGCCATTTGGGAGCTGTCCAGCACAAGGGCTCCTGAATTCTCCAGTAGGCTAGTTTCCATGCGGCACTTTACAGAGAGGGAGTCGGATATCTGTGCTTGGATAAAATTCATCAGATTTATATGCCGCAAATCCCCCAAAATAGTGTCCGAGATGCATTTCTAAGATAAAAACCAACAACACAAATACCATCCAAAAAAACACAAAATACAAAACCATCAAACACAAAACCGTCAAACACAAAACCATCAAACAGCCACACAGAGTTAAAAAGGTCAAGTGTCTGGGAAGGGAATTTTGCAGCCACATAAAAGGCCTTCCTCTGATAACCAACCTTTTAACATTTGGAGGCAGTACAAGTTAGGTAGATTTTTATGTGAGACAGCATTCCTGTGCTGTTCCCGGGGGGGTTACCGTGAGGTGTGGTCAGAGTCCGGTCCTGGGCCGAGGGTCTGGAGACTGTCCACCAAGGGGGAAGCTGGGTTCAAAGCAAAAAGCCGGGCGTGGTCGGGAACTCCAGAAAGACAGGTCTGGGTGCTGGCAGAAACAGGTTTCCAACAACGTTGCTCCTGCAACCTGGGACCGGGCTGACTGGCCTTTATCTTCTCTGAGGCCAGGGGCGGTCCCGGCCCACAGGTGACCCGCCTCTCCTGGCCTTAAGGCGAGCACTCCTCCTGAGAGAAACCAGTTCCCTCCGCCTCTCTGCCCTGAGCCTCTGCAGCTCAGGAGAGGCTGGAGGGTTACTGGACCCAGGGGGAGGCTCACCTTCCCCTGACAGGGCTGGGAGAGGCACACCTGCAGGCAATGGGTCCTCAATCACCTCCAGAGCCAGAGTGGATTCATCTGGTGTCTGCTCCTGAGGATCCGGCACAGGTGCAGGCGCTTTAGATTCAAGGCCCTGCCCCAGCTCAGCCGGCCCTGGAGGCGGAGACTCCTGTGCAGGCTGGGATTCCTCCGGTTCAGCCTCTGAATCAGATTCTCAGGCAATCACAATTCCTCTAGGGTTCCCATCCTTGAACTGTCTAGGGTAGGGTGTGGAGGCCCTCCCGAAGTTGTGGGACATCAGTCCCTTGCCAGCATGACCAATGGTAAGGGATGTTGGGAGTTGTAGTCCAGCACCACCTGAATTTCCACTGGTTCACCAGCTGTTGCTTGGGGCTTTGGTAGGTTAACACCAACACATTTAATTGTGTCCAGAAACAAAAGTCATGCTGCTGTCAATCTTTAATGTTTCGCAAGAAGTTATCAGCCAGGTGGGTTCCCATCCACATCACATTTCCAAGGGGTCTTCAAGGGGAACCCCGTGCGCAACATGTTGCCATCGAGATCTAGGCTCGATGTTATGAGAGCCTGGCCAGACCTTTTCTTTGTAGAAGGGTGTCCTGCTGGTGAATCAACAGAAGCCTCTTCTTAGGTTGCGACAAGCAATTGGCAGAAAGCTTTGATCTGCCAGCTAAGAGAGGCAGTGTAAAAACAACAACAACTATCTCCTAAATCCTCGCTCATTGCTTTGGACATTTTCAGGTGCCCTGCTACGTCTTTCCTACAACAAAGGTGAAACAGCACGACAGGCTGAGGATAAAAGGCTCACTTTGTGTTACTTGTGCGCTGAATAACTTGAACCTAGATCTTTGAACAAAGGAGCTAGTATCTCCCCATGGTGATGGGTGATGACTTATGCAGAGATTATGAAGAAGGAAGAATGCACCTCTTCATTGCTTCACATATTCAGGACCAACAGAGATGCGATGTTGATTGCATGAGTGCAATTAACATGGACGTCATTTTGTTATGTAAATAGAAGCCTGAGCAGCCTTGCAACCAAGCAGGGCATGGAGAGGAAGTTTAACCCTTTCTCTTCCCACCATGGTCCCAGTAAAAATAGCCTCTCCAAAGCTGCTGTTTGCATTTCACGGAAGGCCTCCATTGGTGACAGGCACATTGCAGCTTGGGAGAGGGTTTTTTTTGTCAGGGCGGCAGCAAGGAGAAGAAAAATGCTACCGTCCCCTCCCCATGGACCTAGGTGGGCTCAGGCTTCCCCATGTCTCCATTTGCATAAGGAAGACCATGCGTGTTAATTGGATTCATGCAACTAACGTCATGTCCAGCTTGGCCTTTGTAAGAACATAAAACATTGGAAGAGTCCTGCTAGATCAGAATAACCATTCTGAAGGAAATCAGCCCTGAGCGCTCACTGGAAGGACAGATCGTGAAGCTGAGGCTCCAATACTTTGGCCACCTCATGAGAAGAGAAGACTCCCTGGAAAAGACCCTGATGTTGGGAAAGATGGAGGGCACAAGGAGAAGGGGATGACAGAGGAAGAGATGGTTGGACAGTGTTCTCGAAGCTACCAGCATGAGTTTGACCAAACTGCGGGAGGCAGTGGAAGACAGGAGTGCCTGGCGTGTTCTGGTCCATGGGGTCACGAAGAGTCGGACACGACTAAACGACTAAACAACAACAGATCAGAATAAAGGTCTATCTACAGTAATCCAGCATCTTGCTCTCACATTGGCCAACCAGATGCCCTTGGGAAGCCCTTGAGCTGGACCCTCAGATTTGGAGACAAGCTCCAGATTATTTGGTGGCCAACTCCCAAGAGACTGCGATCTACTTACTTGCGAACTAAAAACTTGCAGTGATCTACCCCCATTTTGGGGGGGTTCAGGTCAAAGTTGTTGAGCTTTTCGTAGGGAGGAGAAAAGCCCCATTTTTGGGGGAGGGGGGGGTACAGAGCAAAATTGATGAGCTTTTTTTAGGGAGAAGGAAAGCCCCGTTTATAAGGGTTGTTTTTTTGTGGGGGGAAGAGGAACAGCCACCCACAAACAAATCGCTGTGGAAACAAACAGCCACAATGAGTAAGCTCTGTCTTCCTCTCTGCAGATCATGCAACAACGGAGGGCGGGGCCGAATTTGATTTTACCAACAGTAAGGAAAGGGACTCAGCTTTCAACTGCGATCTACCCAAACCTCCCAGGGATCTACCAGTAGATTGTGATTGACCTGTTGGACACCCCTGCTCTACACTATAAAGGCAAAGGAAGGCTTGGTCCCATGGCCATATGTGGACAAGTGGTGGCTGTGAGGAATGCTTGCATGCTGCGACACCACCAAATCCACCCAGAGATTGCAGCTTTTAGCTTGTTTTGAGAAGCACCGTCTTCTAGTGCTTTCTCATGCATGCTGAAATCTAAGTCCTGCAGGCGACAGTGTGTGCGTGTGTCTATAACTCACCAGTGGCCACTGTTTGCAAACTTTACAAGAATTCCTCCCCACGGACTGTCATGCACCCATTAGCTCTATGAACAAATGAGCGGATATTAAATTTCTCGCTCCTCCACAGATTGCTCTTGTGGGATGCATCTAACGTTTTCCTCTGGCATGGAAGCGAAAGAGCAGAGGTCTCTGAGAGACACAGATGGAGCTTTACTCCTGCACCACAGCGAAAGTGCAAGGAACACATTAGGCAGCTGTGTTTATTCATCTTGCTGTCAAAAGACAGAGCAAATCGCATCCTAGTGAACATCTGGCGTCTGTTGCTGCTGCTGTTCTGAAGCGTTTGAGCCACAGTGCAATTCCTACTGCCTTGGAGAATCAGAGATGGACTATTGACCCCATGGGGACTGCAGATCAGTCTCGACACCAGAGTAGGGAATTTGTGTCTGCCCAGATGATGCAGAACTCCACCTCCCACCAGTGTAGTCAGTGGTCAGGGATGATGATACTGATTTATTATTATTTATAAAAATTCGATACCGTCCTTCCTCAAAGCATCACACCGAAGTTTACAATATAAAAACACAAAAACACACACCATAGTAACAAACGAACACACACACACAGTATAAAAGGCCATAGATTATTCAATTGGGAGAAGAGGAAAGTTTGTGTCTAAAGATATGTAACAAAAAGGCACCTGGCGAGCCTCCCTGGGGAGACCATTTCACAAGCGAGGAGCCACTGCAGAAAAGGCCCTTTCTCATGTTGCCACCCTCTGGACCTCTCATGGAGCAGGCACATGAAGAAGGGCCTCTGATGATGATCACAGGGTCCATGTCATATGGGAAGAGATGGAACTTTAGGTATTTGGATCCTTTCACCATTACTTGGTTCTGTCACCTCCTTTGGGCCAGACTTTAAAAGGCCCCACTCTACCCAGAAAAACTCTGCTGGATAGCACAATGCGGATGCAATCTTCATTGCCACTAGGTAGGCTCAATGATGAGCCCTTACCAGTATTCAATTGCATTTGACTGGAGCTTTCCTTCACTTGTGTTCTAGCCGTCTCTGAGCTTGATGGCTGTTAAGTCCAACAACATCTGGAGGCTACAGGTTCACAGTCCCTGCTCTAATAATTAGATTCGTAGAATTTCAAACTTTTTTCAGTTGTATCGGTCCAATTTCACGACCCTGAGATTAAGAGCCTCATGCTCTACCGACTGAGCTGTCCCAGGTAGCTGTTATAGTAGCTATTATTATGGTAATATTATTCGCCTTTTTTTTTTACTGGGTTAGTAAGACCAATAGCCATTCTAGGAGGAATTAGTTCATTCAGATACAGGTTTCAAATGAGAGTTCTGAACACGTGCTTAAATATCTCTGTTAAGAGCTTTCGACTTAAACACAGCATTTTGAGTTAACAGAGTACCGTATTTTTCGCTCTATAAGACGCACCAGACCACAAGACGCACCTAGTTTTTGGAGGAGGAAAACAGGAAAAAAATATTCTGAATCTCAGAAGCCAGAACAGCAAGAGGGATCACTGTGCAGTGAAAGCAGCAACCCCTCTTGCTGTTCTGGCTTCTGGGATGGCTGCGCAGCCTGCATTCGCTCCATAAGATGCACACACATTTCCCCTTACTTTTTAGGAGGGGAAAAGTGAGTCTTATAGAGCAAAAAATACGGTAACTATTAAGCTATAAACACCATCGAGTGTATAAGGAAAAAATATCTAGTTTTGTTCCAAAAGTGCCTCATTCTTACCTTGATCCTCTGGGTGAGGATCAAGTGGTCACAGGCTTTCCTTTCACACAGGTAAAAAGACATTGTTGCTGAACGTTAGCAAACAAGCACAGTTCACACCAGACCTCTTAAGTGATACTTCAGGTGAGAGTCTAAGCTTTAAAAGCACCTCAACCCAGTCATATTATCTGACTTCCATCTTTGCTGAGGGAGTCTGCAAACAAGCGACTTGGCCATTTTATATTGTATATCATTAAAGAATCTTGTAATTTAATGCATTTTACTATCTGGTGGGCTTTTTTTTAGATGGTTATCAGGGGCGGTCCATCGAAGAGGCGAAGTGAAGCCATTTGTGCAGTTGTGGTGCCTGAGCATTATGTATATGCTTAATTCTTACTACAGTGGTACCTTGGTTCTCAAACGTCTTGGTATTCAAAAAACTCAGAACCCAAACACTGCAAACCCAGAAGTAAGTGTTCTGGTTTGCAAACTTTTTTCGGAAGCTGAACGTGCTCTGTTTTGAGTGCTACGCTTCTGTTTTGAGTGTTATGCTTCCGATTTGAGCACCATACTTCTGTTTTGAGTGTTACGCTGCGGTGCCTGTTTTTGCTATTTATTTTGTGTTTTTGTGTCTCTTTTTGTTTTGTTTTTGTGACTGTGTGGAACCCAGTTCAGCTACTGATTGATTGATTGTGTGACTGCAGTACATCGTTTCTTGCTTTCATTTTATGGATCAATGGTCTCGTTGGACAGTAAAATTCATATTAAATTGCTGTTTTAGGGGTTGTTTTTAAAAGTCTGGAACAGATTAATCCATTTTGCATTACTTTCTATGGGAAAGCATGCCTTGGTTTTGGAATGCTGTGGTTTTGGAATGGACTTCTGGAACAGATTAAGTTTGAGAACCAAGGTACCACTGTATAGCGGTTGTTCTTTCACCATTTCTCCCACACACCCCTTTGGGAACATTTGTCGGGAAGCGGTTTATAAGCCCTTAAATAAGTGAACCAGGTGCTAATAGCTTTTAGTGTGACACTTTTGCCGGCATTTGCTGTATGCCGTCTGTAGAGCATGAGACCCTAAATCTCAGGGTCGTGGGTTTTTGAGCTCCATGTGGTTTTTTTGGGGGGTGGGGAGGTTGGACTCGATGACTCTCGTGGTCCCTTCCAACTCTACGATTCTAAGACTCCTACTAATCTTTCTTGTCCCTTGTCCTGAGATTCGCTTGGCGGAAGGGCTGTTTATAAGCACTCTAAAGAAATTAAGGGACGCGGGTGGCGCTGTGGGTTAAACCACAGAGCCTAGGACTTGCCTATCAGAAGGTCGGTGGTTCGAATCCCCGCCATGGGGTAAGCTCCCATTGCTTGGTCCCTGCCCCTGCCCACCTAGCAGTTCAAAAGCACGTCAAAGTGCAAGTACTGTAGATCAATAGGTACCGCTCCGGCGGGAAGGTAAACGGTGTTTCTGTGTGCTGCTCTGGTTCGCCAGAAGCGGCTTAGTCATGCTGGCCACATGACCCGGAAGCTGTACGCCGGCTCCCTTGGCCAATAAAGCGAGATGAGCGTTGCAACCCCAGAGTCGGCCACGACTGGACATAATGGTCAGGGGTCCCTTTACCTTTAAAGAAATTAATGTCAGGGTGAGGGAATCCAGCTGGGTGGGAAAGTCTCAGGAGGATGCAGAGAGCATCCTGTGACTGTTAAAAGGTTGGCATGTGGAGATGTCTCAGGTAGGTAGAAACAGGAGAAAGGAGAAACAGTGAAGATCCAAGGTGGAGGTGGAAGAGAGATTTATGAGGGAAGGAGGAGGAATCGGGGGAAGTGGGGGAAGGTGAGATATACAGAACCCACCTTCTTTCTAAGATTTTAAAATAATATTCTGTTTTAATTGTTGTAACTTTCCCTCAACAAAGGATGGGTAATTAATGATGAAGATGCTTTGGCCCATCCCATTGCGAGTTTTTGAATTTATTTTGGATAAAGATGGCGGTTGCATGTGATAAAGCGGGCCACACGTTCCCTCACACGTTCCCTGTGTCTACACTCGTCCTCTGAGATCAAACGGGCTGCAGTCTGACTTAATCCTCTTTTCAAAGATAATGCTAGAAAGATTCTGTACCTAACCCCCCCCACCCCCCACTTATTTTCCCTGCTTTGAGGTTGGGTGCATTATATATGAAATAAAACATTTATGTGTGGAAATGTATTCAGTTCCCCAGTATCTTATCCACCAAGGAAGCCCAGATAGATGTTTCACGTAGGGAAGGGTGTATAAGATGATGGGAACATCAAGAGGCTCTGATAACATCGCGGCGAACGCAGCCACAAAGCGCAAACATGTGTTACAACTTGGAAGGCTTTGATGTGCATGTAACTCTCCCCTCCTCCCCCCCTTTGGGGACCCCCACCCTGATTTTTCTCCTCATCATACCTCTGTTTTGAATATCTGGTTGGGGGGAAAATGTTTTTTCCGTGCAATATCCCTCTTGGATGTTTACTCCTTCCTCCCCATCCCCAACACACACTATCAGAGCTTTAGGATTCCTTAGAAGGCACAGCAGGTAGAACTGCCGTGTGCTGATGCAGGATAAGACAAGGAATCTCATTGAAATAGGATTTCAATGACCTTTGACTGTTTCTTACCTTCAGTCTTTTCCGTGTACCTACAAGAGTTCTGTTGGCTTTGGTTGGTTTGAACCCGGGGAAAGCCAATGTATGTTGGCCCCCTTTCCCTTATTCTGCCCTCAAAGCTAGTGTAGGGGACCTTTTTCAGCCTGAGGGCCACAATCGCTTCTAAGCAACCATCTGGGGGCCACATTTGTTTGTTTGCAATGCACACCGTAATTAATTTCTACACAGCAGACAGTGAGACGAACAACGTAGTTTTTGGTGGAAGACAAATTGCAGTGGGATGGAAACAGTTCCGCATGCGATGAATGCTGGGCTGAGCAGAAATGATGCCTTCTTCCATCCTTGCTCTAGATGTCAGGTGATGGGTGTTGAAGTCCTGCAAGATCTGGAGGGCATCACATTGACGAAACCTCCTCTCATTTGTCAATGTCCTCATAACTTAGTAGCCAGAACCTGAAGCAGAATTGCAGCCTCTGTTGCATTGTTGTTGTTGTTTAGTCATTTAGTCATGTCCGACTCTTCGTGACCCCATGGACCAGAGCACGCCAGGCACTCCTGTCTTCCACTGCCTCCCACAGTTTGGTCAAACTCATGCTGGTAGCTTCAAGAACACTGTCCAACCATCTTGTCCTCTGTCGTCCCCTTCTCCTTGTGCCCTCCATCTTTCCCAACATCAGGGTCTTTTCCACCTTCTCATGAGGTGGCCAAAGTATTGGAGCCTCAGCTTCAGGATCTGTCCTTCCAGTGAGAACTCAGGGCTGATTTCCTTCAGAATGGATAGGTTTGATCTTCTTGCAGTCCATGGGACTCTCAAGAGTCTCCTCCAGCACCATAATTCAAAAGCATCAATTCTTTGGCGATCAGCCTTCTTTATGGTCCAGCTCTCACTTCCATACATCACTACTGGAAAACTCTGTTGCATAGCTTCCTGCAAATTTTCACACCCACCCACCCACATATATATATGAGCCATTTTTGGCCCTACGTAGTTAATAGCGTCTGTATATACACTAACCTCGGGGAATGAACCTGCAAAGGTCTAAATTAATAGGGGTTGACTGGCCTCTTGAACCTGTCAGCAGCGGGGTCCACTCTGCTACTGCAAACATATTTACTATGTTATAATTTGGCAGCAGTCGCTGTTGTTTTGCTTCCAGCAATGCCCCTTCCACCTCATTTATCCGGTAATAAGTCTGGTGCCTAACTGTTGAAGCCTCCAGGAATTGCCTTTCATCTTTCTTCTTTAACTGCTTCAGCCAAGAACAACGCTTTTGAATTACGGCACCTCTGTTTCTCACTGGGCCCCAGTTTCCTCAGACGTTTTGTCTGCTGATCGTGCTTCTTGACGTCTTTATCATGGTGGTCAGCCAAGGTCAGGATGGCGTGGGTGGAGCTACTACCTGGATTGTGCTTCAGCCATCGGCAGTTGTACTGTGGCTGGTAAATCAGAGGATTGCACTAGATAGCTCTGGTCCAAGCCCAGGATATCAGGGCCGGCCCTATCATTTGGCTGAGTGATGGATGCTGGTGTGTGCGCGGGCATGGGAGCACTGAGGTGTTGTAAAGCAGAGTTGTGTGTGCTGTATGGCCTATCTTGAATCCCCAAACCAAGCTTGCTCCCAGCTGATGCCCATTGATAGGGAGGAAGGAAGAGAGCCTACGAACACTAGGTGGAGCCATAGCAGACCCGCCAATATTTCTCCAATGTAAATAGGGACATCCTAAGGAAAAGTAGTGATGCATGGAAGTGAGAGCTGGACCATAAAGAAGGCTGATCGCCAAAGAATCGATGCTTTTGAAATATGGTGCTGGAGGAGACTCTTGAGAGTCCCATGGACTGCAAGAAGATCAAACCTACCCATTCTGAAGGAAATCAGCCCTGAGTGCTCACTGGAAGGACAGATCCTGAAGCTGAGGCTCCAATACTTTGGCCACCTCATGAGAAGAGAAGACTCCCTGGAAAAGACCCTGATGTTGGGAAAGATGGAGGGCACGAGGAGAAGGGGACGACAGAGGATGAGATGGTTGGACAGTGTTCTCGAAGCTACCAGCATGAGTTTGACCAAACTGCGGGAGGCAGTGGAAGACAGGAGTGCCTGGCGTGCTCTGGTCCATGGGGTCATGAAGAGTCGGACACGACTAAACGACTAAACAACAACAAAGGAAAAGTGGGACATTCCGGGATCAAATCAGAAACCGGGACGGCTTCTCTAAATCAGGGACATCCCTGGAAAATAGGGACACTTGGAGGGTCTGCCATAGCCAATGACAAGTGTTCTGAACCACAGGCCAAAGGTGAGCTTGTGGGAATGGTCTGGTGCACGTAAACCAAAGGAGGATGTCAAAAAGGGCAGAGTGATCTGTTCTAGTGATTTATTATCAGATGGCGTAAGCTTGCCATAAATCAGTTTGCTGGGCCTCGCTGCCATTACAGACGCAGGATGCAACCCACACCATTGAGAGCTTGCCATGACTTGTCCATGCCCAAGCAAATGTTCATACAGCCAGGGCTTTTATTCAGCCGGAACTCAGCAGAACTCAGTTCTGGCGCCCCTCAGGTGGGCACTATTGCCATTCTAAGAGATCGAAGTTCATGGTGAGTTCCGGAACCTCTTTTTCTAGAAAAATAGCACTGCATACTGCCTTTATGAGCAAAGCTGCACACATCAGTTTGCCCAGAACCTCCTATGACACCTGGTAGGTGAGGCCATAGGTGGCAGCCATCCACCTCTTCCTCTCTCTGGGCTGAGAGCCCAGCTCCCCAAGGTCCACAGAGAAGCACAGCAACAAAGCAAGCCCATTAGCATATATCAAATCAAGGGAATGTAAACATATACAGTGGTACCTTGGGTTACATACGCTTCAGGTTACATACGCTTCAGGTTACAGACTCCACTAACCCAGAAATAGTGCTTCAGGTTAAGAACTTTGCTTCAGGATGAGAATAGAAATTGTGCTCCAGCGGTGTGGCAGCAGCAGGAGGCCCCATTAGCTAAAGTGGTGCTTCAGGTTAAGAACAGTTTCAGGTTAAGTACAGACCTGCGGAACGAATTAAGTACTTAACCTGAGGTACCACTGTATTGAGCTCATTCTCCCAACAAATACCAATTAGTTTGGGGGTTATCTTGACTACCAAGATGGTGTTCACAGGCCTTCCAGAACATTTTATTTTGGTTTGACAGACAGGCAGAGCCAACTAAGTCTAGATTTGTCCCCTCCTCTTGCCTGCTAATAATGGTAATAATAATAATAATAATAATAATAATAATAATAATAATAATTTATTTGTACCCCTCCCTCCTCGGCTGAAGCCGGGCTTAGTTGTGCAAGGAAGACCAAGGAAGAGGCAGTTGACAGGCAAGCAACCCCACGGGCTGGCACACTCTCCAACATTCCTCAGATGAAAATAGAGGCATTTCTTACTCCTCCTCCACTGACCCTCCTCAACTCCCAGTATTTTGTTATCCCCCAGCAAAGCATTTACTGTCGAGTGCCACCCCCACTACACCATTGAAGTGAATGGAGAATTGCTTCCCAGTCACTAGGAACTTAGCAGTGAAACTGACTAGGCCAGACCAATCAATTTAATTCCTCCTTTGAAGTGAATTGTGGGGGGGGGGGGGGGGGGAGGATCAGGCATATGCAGATAAGAGCTGCTGGGATTTGAAATTGCACAAACACCCCCATCCTGCCAGCTAATATTTTCATCTTTGCATCTAGGCTCACAGTTTCCAGATGGAGACGTGAAGGAATAATTTTCATTTCATTTCTGAAAGGTGTCTCTGTGTTACCCAAGTCCCACCATTATACAGGCCTGCTTTTTACCTATGCTAATTATTTCCCACTTAGCCCTCGTATAAAAAGTTCCAAATAAATGCAAAACAAAAAGGCAAAAAATGATTTGCATTCACAATTAGATCGCAATCAAGGCTAATTGTAAAAGGGCGACTTTCTGCAAACACAGGGGGAAAAAATGAAATTCAAATGCACTTTAATTGATTTTCTCTCTCACACAGCATTCAACGTTGGAGTATTACCTCTTTCCCGCATTACCCCCTCTTAAGCCGCTTTCCAAATAAGATTATTGTATGTTAGAGAAAGGAGGTGAAAACCTGCCATGTTGGTTTGATTTGATTTGTTCAGGATCTTGAACTAAAACCTTTTCAGCAGAGGAAGTGTATCGGAGGCTTTCGGTTTCCTGGTGGGAAGTGTGTTTACGATGCCTGGTTCATTGCGTTAAACGACCAAACAGATAAACTGAAATTAAAATGCACTAGAATGGATGGCTCAGAGGAGACTGTGGAAGATACCGCAGGCTTTCCCCCTCAGTAACTGGAGAAATATTTTAACGGCTGCTTTCATTGCGGCCTCTGGCGAAATCTCAGATGGCAGGGGAGACACTCAAAAATGGCAAGGGGAGTGGAGTGGGAATTTGTTTTCCTTTTACGTATGAGTGCTTGCATCTTGGGAAGACGGAAGCTCTTTGGGTGGGTGGTTCTCAGGCAAGTTACCTTTGCAGGTGTGTAGCTTGGAAGCTCCAGAATTGAAGCCTTTCCACCCTGCTAGGCTGTGGGATGGAAGAATCAGCTGCAGTCAAACACAACATTGCTAGAGTAGACATGTTGTCTTAGTCCTCCAGCCGGAACGTCCTGCTTTCCAGGACTGAGACAAAACTTCCTATGTGTAACTTGAGATGGGCCTGAAGTAGAAAGAACCAGAACCACAGACTGGCGACCATCTTGTCTCTCATGTCTCTATCGATGCCATCTTAACAACAGCACTACTAAGATGCACCCTTGGCTCCAGGCCAAGAGAAGAATGGGTGGGGTATAAATAAATTATTATTATTATTATTATTATTATTATTATTATTATTATTTATATAGGGGGGGCTTTCTTCCATAAGGAGATAGCCACCACATTTAAACTATGTTCTAACCTTTTAAGTCTGCCTTCTGGGAACCTTTGTGTGAACAGATGATTACTTGTGAGTAAACGTTTTATACTTTACAGAAGACTGTGTAGTGTCTTACTTTAGGAGGGATTAAACGGGGGAAATACCAGGAAATATTTACAGAGACTCTAACGAGTCTGAGCAAGCTATCTGCTGTGTGTGTGTTTAAAAAGGGGGAATGTTAACTCTGCTGATTTTGTTGAACTTGTAAAGACAAGCTGGGATAGGATATCTTAGACAATATATCCTCCCCCGCATCCCTAAACATTCCCACATAGGCGAGGGCAGGGCTCCTCTCTGCTCCAGCCTCAAAACAGAAGCCTGGCTGTAAATCCAGGATGTCCTGCTAAAAATGGGGCAATTGGAGGGTTTGGGGGTGTTAAAGTTTGTGGGTCGTAAATCCTTTGACCCACTGAGTCTGCTGCAACGGGCCTGTAATGAATTTGACTTATTGCCACTCCGACAAACTTCCAATGGCGCCCACACGCTTCTACTCGCGCGCTGCCACTCTTCTCAGTTGCCGGATGATAGCAGAGTTCACACGCAGCGTAAAATGGCTTGTCTGTGTCGACGTGGTGTCTCCAATAACTCAGCTCAACACCAGTGCTTCTATTCTAACACTTTATTTAGAAGCATACAAAAACAGAAAAGAAAAACCTACAGAATCTAGCTGCATGCTTGCCACTTTCTGTCTCTAACAAAAACGAAACTACCTTGCTCACATACTCAGACAGACTGCTCTCCAGAGAGAGCTCAGCCCCCACAGAGCACAGATCAAAGGAAAATGCCCGGGTCATGTGGGCAATGCACCCAGTTTATCAGAACGCTTCTGGAGTGTTAACTCTTGGCTGTCCAGAACCACAACAGGGGTACTGAATACTTGTGTGTTGAGGTCCCCCAGCCACCCCTCAAAATAATTCACAAATCACACATAATTTTTGTTTAAGGTTTTTGGCATAATTTTGGCCACAACTTTATTAAAATACATAATCTGTGAGTGGTTGCTTAGGCATTGGTTATGAGTATCTGTCCCCCCGCCTGGGACAGAACTGACTTTCCGAACTCCCTCGGAAGCCAGTGAAGGGAAAACAATATTGGGGAGCAATGGAGCTGAGTCACAGGCCCTCACCGCTCACCCAACCTGCTCCCCAAGGCTTGCCGGCCCTGGTCCCATTTCAGGGATTGGACGAAATCGTGGCAAGCCCCTGGATTCCTTTAATGGAATTCCCTTCCACACCACCATTGGAGGGGCAGGCCCAGCCTATCCTTACCCCTCCTCCACCAATTTTTATAACCAATGCCTAACCACAACCTTACAAGTTGTGATGAATTGCTAAGTAATAGGCAAAAACCAGATGGCACCAGCCAATCAGCCAAATGGACAAAATTCCTACTAGGCCCCTACCCCAACGGCAGACGACCCCATGACAGGCCTAGCAAGGTCAACCGGAACTCAGGGCGGGTGGGCGGGTGATCTGATGCACTCAGCGAAAGAGAAAGCAAAAGCTGAGTGCCCCCAATATTTAAAGCCTTTGGTCCCATCCACCAAATTGCAACATGCAATTTGCCCCAGCAACCCGGCCATCCAATCGTTGCCCCAGGCCATCACCATTTTACTTGCCTGGCAACAGAGGGCTGGCCTGGCAGACCCCACCGCAACACGTGCTCTCATTTCAGGGAGAACACACTATGTCTGTTATTAAGAGGCCCAAATGTTATTCAGGGGCCTTTTACTGTTTTCATCTGGTTCACCAACTATGGCTGCTCCTTGACCACTGTAGTCCATGTGTTGGTAACCTTGAGGCTGGGCAACTGTAGTGCGCTCTGTGTGGGGCTGCCCTTGGGTCTGGTTCAGAAGCTCCAGCTGGCACAGAATATGGCGGCCAGATTGTTGATGGGAGCTTCTGGTTGAGAACATGCGACACCATCATTGAAACAGCTGCACTGGCTGTCCAGGTTCAAGCGTCTTGTATTGATTTACAAAGCCCTAACTACTTGGGTCCAGGGTACCTCAGGGATTTCCTGAACCCTTATATCTCAGAGCTCCGTTGGTTATTCCCTGGGTTGGTGAGGCCCATTTGGCCACAATGAGAAACAGAGCCTTTTATGCCATCGGTCCAGTCCAGTGGAATAATCTACCAAGAGGGATTCAGCAAGCAACTTCGGTGCCTGCTTTTAAATGCCTGATGAAAACTTTTCTATTCTTTTGCAGGCAACTAAGAAGACATCCTTCAGCAATAGTTAATTGATGTCTTATTTTAATTACCTTTAGGGTTTTTATTGGATGGGTTTTTGTGTGGACAGACAGAGTCCCCAGATCCCGAGAGCCCCCCCGTCATGTAGAATAACGACTCAAGACAACGTGCTATGGGATTAAACTGGCCACAACTTTATTAAATTTCAAATGTGGGTAGACCTTGGCTCAGGCATTGGGCGTTCTCCCTCCCCAGTCCCCAGCCGGGGACCTAGGGAACATCAGGGTTATCCTGTGGGGGGGGGATGGGCCAGCTCTGGAGAACATATGTTCAAGCAGAGATAGCCGCCCCCGTTACGCCGCCACCGCAGGGGAGAGCAATGACGACCTTTCGGCGTACGGTCAAAGCCTCCCTTCAGAAACCCCTTTAACGGGGAACCCTGGTATCGCCGCCGCAAAGAGGAAGATGGACTAAAGGATTCCGCCCAAGGCCTGATACCGCCAAAGTTGTGACATTTTGCTACGGGAAAGGCGAAACCTGCCAATGCAGGGAAACTCCTTTCCGGCCCTTTAACAGCGACCTTAACGTAGCAGCGCCCGCATACCTGTGAAGAAAAGTTAACCTGCAAAACCTGTGAAGGAATGTTAACCTGCAAAATAAGACATTAACTGAGGGTAGGTAGGGTGGGAGAAGCTCTGGAGCCAAGTGAGGATTCCCAGGTAAGATCCTACCTCTATTGTGAGGGCAGGTAATCCCTCCTCTACCTGGCCTGGTCTCCTTGGCAACGCTTCCCCCAGGTGGGATTGGATAACTGACTGAAGTAGGCGGAGACCTCCAGGTATCCCACCTGAGGGAAGGCAAAGCCAAGCCTATGCTGATGGAGCCACTCCAGATCCAGGGGCTGCGAGCGTCCACGCAAAGGGCACCCCCCGTTTTAAGCGGGGAGCGGTCATTGTGTGTGTGTGTGTGTGTGTGTGTGTGTGTGTAAACCTCTTTGAGATTTTTCTGTGGCATAGCAATATGCAAAGTATTTTTGTAGATAGAGATCTGCCTCGCCCGCCCCTGGCTCCACCACCTCAGGACTGAAATTTCTGTCACGCGGCAAAGAGTTAGGAGCGCACTGCGCACGCTCCTGTGGGAATTACACATATGTGGCAGCTCCACACAAACAGGGAGGAATGACCAAGGTCTTCCATTGCTGAGAATCAGAGACAAAAAAAAAGGTGGGGGAAATTCACAGAATTTTCCAGAAAGAGCTGACAAGGAAAAGAAAGAGGACTGAATTTTCTGCTCAGCTCAGTTCTCCTTCCCTGCCCAGCCTTGGTCTGACCTTACACCATTTTTCCTTTAAGAAAGTGAGGCGTGGTGACCACTGCTGGCCACTGTTATGCTGTGCACAGGCACCAACCTTAGGGGGCCCTGGTGCCTAGGCTCCCACAATTTTTTTGCGGGCGCTCAGCACCCACGGCTCTGACATGAATTCCAGTTTCTACCGGAAGTTGCGTCGGGAGGCCGGACGTGACCTCCCAGGCAACTTCTGAGGCCCTACGAAGCCACCGACTTGATTTCCAGTAGAAAAACAGAAGTTGCGTCGGAGGTCTTGGAAGCTCTGCTGTGGTACGCCAACGTAATGTTACATCATGGGTGCCATTGGGCACTCATAATCTGGAGCCCAAGTTGGCGCTCTTGAGGCTGTGGGCTTCCAATTGGAACATGTGGAAGCCAAGAACGGGGTCTTGGGTGTTAGAATTCCTGCTCCATGATTGCAGTCATGGGATTTTTGTCTATCACATGACTATGTATGTTTTGACTCCACAGAGTGGGAAGTGACGGAGACAGGATGTTTGTGTTACTGTGTTCGGTGAAGTGGGACTATTGTCCTTTGTTCTTGCTCTCTTTGCTGTCTGATGCTAGAGAGAGAGGGAGCCATGTTGCAGTGCTCCGTGTGTGTTTATATGTAAATAAAGTAGATTAGCCAAAAAGCTGAGTTGCTGAAGTCTGTTACGCAACTGCGCAAACTCTGCGGATCCCTAAGTGTGCTGGTGTCTGTTGGCATCAGTTGCTGTGATGTTTGCGCTGAAGAAAGCTTTTGAAGCTCCCAAACGATTGACCAGGGGGGAGAGAACATGCCAGTTGGGCATGTGTCTCTGCCAGGGTCCTACTCGAGTGTAGGGCGAGCTCCTGACATTGACGTCCAGGCGGCCCAGGACCTCCATACACACTGCCCAGGCTTGCACCCCAGGAAAGTCACTTTGGGGCAGCTAATGCAACAGTTTGACTTTACCCCCCGGAGGCGCACTCCATTGTCTCTTGAGAGAGAGACGGGTGCCAACAATATATATTTAAATATACAATTCTTCATTAAAAATCACAATGCAGTTTAGAGCCAGTGAATGCCAATATAATAATACCCTCCCCCCCCGTGCATTACACAGTAAATGCAGCAACAACCACCATAGCTAGACAATTCTCCATGGCTGTCGGGTGTGTGTGTGTGTGCTGGGCTTTGTGCTTTCAATGTAGAAGGAAAAGGTCAAACTTTGAGGTGCGTATGCTCAGAAAGGTTTGCTGTATGTTCAGAGGGCTTCCTAGATTCTTCTTTCTCACACACTGGTTGCTGTGGAGACGAGGCCTAGTTGGGAATGACTGAATTTTAAACCCATAACTGCTTCCACCCCGCTTTTGAAATATGTATAAATGGCTTAACAAAAGTAAACAAATCTCCTAAGTGGTGAACAGAAAATCATTTAAAATAATTATAAGTAATACCCTGAAAAAATAAAAATAAAACATGTATGCAAAACTAAATTATATGTCTGAGTGGACTTTTAAGAATAATAAAAAAGTATTCTAGCAGGCGTCTAAGATGGAAGAGTGACCATATGGATGGAAAAAACTATCGATTTCAGTTTCTCAGTTTCTCATTTTCCCAGTTGAATCCTCCACATTTTTGCATCAGTTTGCATTATTTTTTAAGAAAAGCATCTTCATGGAAATTCACCAGCATTTTACAACAAATTTCTCCTAATACACATATCTTTGTATGCAATTGTGCGTGATATGCATGTGCTTTGCAAGCAGTTTCCCAAATGCAATGTATTTTACATGTTATATTCATTTTTATGCATTCTTTCCACTCCTCCTGACATATATGTTTATGGACACACTCTTTTGCTGGAGAGCTGCATCAAAAAAATTCAGAAAAGAGTCAATTTCAAAGGATAGCTGTTCTTCGCTTTGCATAGTGCTTCAGGAAGTACAGATTTGGTAGGTTCCCATTAAGATCTGAACCAAACTAATTTTCTCCTCCATTCCTACTCAACGCCTGCTTTATGTTAGCAGGGAGTTCCTAAAAGATCAACTCCTTGCAATATTATTATTATTATTATTATTATTATTATTATTATTAATTATTAAATTTATATACCACCCCCCATCTGTATATCTTAGAGCGATTCACAAGATGCGGAATGAACATTATATGGCCACGAAACCTGCATGTTCAGAGGCAGTCTACCTCCCAGTACAAAATGCTGGGATAAACCTTAAGGGACGACTATTACTTTTGAATTTCAAGTCTAACAGCGGTTGAAAATATGACAACTTGACTAAGGCTGCATAAACAATTACAGCACCCAGCCAAAAAAACTTGAGAACTGTACTCCATCCTTCACAGTTCCCAGAATCCGTAATGAACTATAGTTTTTAGGATTTTTGGGGGGGAACCTTTAGCCATTCAGATGATGTTGCACTCCAGTTCCATCAGCCTTAACCAGCATGACCAATAGTTAGAGTTGATGGGAGTTCGGGTCCTACAACATCAGTTCACCATCCTCACAGGTTCCCCACCCCCAAATTAGGCAGACCTTGGTCTGACCCAGAAAGGCAATTTGTATGTGTGTGTTGGCAGGCTAATATCCCACATATTTTGTTACATGGGATTTTATTCCACCGCTGAATTTTAATTGGCATTTAGTCAACCACGGCTGCTCTTCAATGCGCGGATTTGTTTTTTATTTTTGCTATTTTCAGCGTTGTCTTCCTCCTGCAGTCGGCTTTGTTAGAGACGAGCAAGAGAAACTCAAAACATATTTATGAACGTGAGCTATATTTGTGGCAATCAAATTATTCTGTCTTTTAAAATGTATTTATACCTTTATCTAGTCTGCCTCTCAAGCTATTAAGTTAGCGTGTCATCAAAATTTCATGTGCTATGCATATTTATTGTTTCTTATATTTAAAAAGTTGGTCTTCATCCTATTGTTTTTGTTTTTTTTTTAAAAACAGATTAAATTTTAATGAGTTATTTCTGCCCCCCCCATGGAACTTTTGTTACCAAATTCTTTTACAGAAATCTGGTTTAAGTTTGCATAATGCAAATGGATTCCTGAACACCCATATTTCACTATCCTTATTCATTGAGACTTTAACCTGTAAGCACTTGAGGCAGGTAGTGTTTTTTTTATGCAAATGTTCAAGCTGAATAATGACAGTCATGTTTATGAATGATGGGAGGGCTGGCGTAAAAAAAATAAAAGTGCTGCCACAAAATATTAAATATGGAGGTTTGGCTGTTTCGGAGATTATAAATCGTCAGCCTTATGAAATGGTACCTCCTTGCACTCTTTGAGTGGTTTGCAAAATGTAAGAAGGGAAAGAGTATAAAATAAGAGAGATCTGGTGGATCACAGCAAGGACCTGGCTTGTCCAGGAATGGGGAACCTGCTGTTGATTGCAGTATATTTACAATGCAGTCAAACCAACAATGCATGTTTGCTAGATAGGCACATGATAGGAGCTGAAGCTCACAGCATTTTCCTGTAAAATTGCTAGAGAGAACTCTGACAGGTAGGGGGGGGAGTTGTTTAGTCGTGTCCGACTCTTTGTGACCCCATAGACCAGAGCATGCAAGGCACTCCTGTCTTCCACTGCCTCCCGCAGTTTGGTCAAGCTCATGTTGGTAGCTTCGAGAACACTGTCCAACCATCTGGTCCTCTGTCTTCCCTTCTCCTAGTACCCTCAATCTTTCCCAGCATCAGGGTCTTTTCCAGGGAGTCTTCTCTTCCTTCTCATGAGGTGGCCAAAGTATTGGAGCCTCAGCTTCAGGATCTGTCCTTCCAGTGAGCACTCAGGGCTGATTGCCTTCAAAATGGATAGGCTTGATCTTCTTGCAGTCCATGGGACTCTCAAGAGTCTCCTGCAGCACCATAATTCAAAAGCATCCATTCTTCAGTGATCAGCCTTCTTTATGGTCCAGCTCTCATTTCCATACATCACTACTGGGAAAACCATAGCTTTAACTATACGGACCTTCTTCTCACCTGGCTGGGTGCTTCCTCTTTGGTCTTTGACCTTGTTCCAGCAATGTGGAACACATGCTAAATCTGAGACACTGCTCAGACTCCATCTTGTGCTAGACTAAAGCATGTATTAGTATAACTGAATTACCATTTTAAGCCTGCCTGAACAAAGCTGCTGTGTCTGTTATCCTTCAGCCAGAAACACCGAGTGGGTAAATGTCATTTTTACCTTTTACAAGACTGCTTGTGTGATTATTGTTCTAAAGGGGAAATACCAGGAGAATCCAGTCTGCCTTAAAGCGTTCTGGATTACTTAAACCAAACGGCTAAAACTAGCCTACCTAAGAGTCCCTTTTAAGCTGCAAAGGGCTATGGCCTTCTGCTGAACTCACAAACGTGAGGTAGGAAGGATAATATTGAATAAATATATCCTCTCCTGGCATCTATACGCATTCTTACACTCCCAACATCCCTGACCACAACATCTGCAGGGCACCATGCCGTCTACCCTGATAAAGATCAAAATTTTAAAGTTAAAGAGACGTTCAATTGCAAGTTTTGAATGAACATTGGATATTTTTACACTTACACCCCAGCTTTTCTCCATGGTGTTAAAGGCAGTGCACATGGTTCACTGGTTTATCCCCCCCCCAAAAAAAAACATCCTTCTGAGGTAAGTTAGGCTGAGAGGCAGTGGCTGCCCAAAATCACCCAGTGAGCTTCATGGCCAAGTAGGGATCACAACCTTTGCCTCCCAGTTCCAAGTCCAGATCTCTAACCACTACACCGTGCTGCTTGGCCTGACTCAGCTGGAAGCAGCTCTGCTCCTGAATGGAGTTTGGAATAGGGGTGACCTATGCAAGCTTAAAAGGGACTCGGGTGGCGCTGTGGGTTAAACCACCGAGCCTAGGACTTGCCAATCAGAAGGTCGGTGGTTTGAATTCCCGTGACGGGGTGAGCTCCTGATGCTCGGTCCCTGCTCCTGCCAACCTAGCAGTTTGAAAGCACGTCAAAGTACAAGTAGATAAATAGGTACCACTCCGGCAGGAAGGTAAACAGCGTTTCCGTGCACTGCTCTGGTTCGCCAGAAGCAGCTTAGTCATGCTGGCCACATGACCCAGAAGCTGTAGCCGGCTCCCTTGGCCAATAAAGCGAGATGAGCGCCACAACCCCAGAGTCGGCCACGACTGGACCTAATGGTCAGGGGTCCCTTTACCTTTTTATGCAAGCTTAACTCACTTAGGATTGCTCTGCCTTTGCCCTCTTGACCCATGGACGTTGCTTTTCCCATGGCATCGCTTTACCAACACAAGACGCCTTCGCTGATACATATTATTCTCTATGACCTGAAAGCTCCTGAAATGCCAGTTTTTAAAGGCTTCTTTTTTTATTATAGCAAAGGGGAAAGCCGGTGCAGCAAAGAGGTCAGCGCTGATTTTAGGGTACAATATTCTGATCTCTGTTATGAAATCCATTCTGCCACTTTGCTTTCAGGCACATGGCTTGGCGTGTCAATCAGCTTTATGAAGACTTATCTTCCTTCCAGAGTGGCCCAGAAACCTTTGAAATTGCTGGCTGAGAAAATACCTCACCCAAGGTAATAATCTAAGTAATAGACCAAAGCTTGGCATTCTCCTTAGAAACCTCCAGTAATTTCCTTTGGCTCCCGGGAAAAATTGCTCCTATTCTTCGGCACCGAGTGAGGAAATATTCTAAACTTCTGCCGGATTGAAATGTCAAAAGTTCCCTTCTCTCTTGGTGGGGTTGGGTCAAGCTTCTGTTGAAAGCCAGTGAGGTTTCTTGCTCTGGAAGGTGGTTCGAGTGATCTCTTAAGGATCATTCAGCCACACCACAACCCTATTACGCTGCTTGCAGAGAAACCGCTTAAAGACTTACCGTATTTTTCGCACCATAAGACGCACCTGACCATAAGACGTGCCTAGTTTTTAGAGGAGGAAAACAAGAAAAAAATATTCTGAACAAAACAGTGGATGTATGACTTTTGTGCTTCATGCTGTGGCCACAGACATGTGATCTGATGGTGAATTTGGGGTGACCCAATGCAAAAATCCTGAGGATCCATGGGCTTTTAACTCCCCCCCTCCCAGGCAGCCTCTGCTAGCGTCCCTTATCCTTCTCCCGATCCCACCGATCAGCTGCTTCCTTTCAACACTCCCTTCCCTCTTGTTTCCCTTAGTGTCTTTTCCTTAGCTGAAGCAGTTTTTTGCTCCTCCTTTTCTTCTAATTTCTCTCCTTATTGCTTTAGTCTTCTTGTTTTCCCCCTTTGCAAGTTTGCTGTCTTTACCTCCCCCTGTCCCAGGCAGCCTTCTTTATCTCTAGCATCCCTTATCTCTCTCCCCGATTGGCAAACAATCAGTGGCTTTGTTTCAAAGAAGAAGAAGAAGAAAAAAAGCATGATCTGCTTTTTGCCCCTGTGCAATTCAGCTCTGGGGACCACGCATTCGCTCCATAAGACGCACAGACATTTCCCCTTACTTTTTAGGAAGAAAAAAAGTGTCTTATGGAGCGAAAAATACGGTAGCTTAGCTGCCGACTCTGTTTAGCTCGGGAGATTCCCTTTGGCTGGGAGGATGGGCCTTTGCATGACTAAAGAGAGGGCCAAGTACAGGTGACTTGTTGCCTTAGCAGCTGATGGTTGGTGATCGTCCTGGATAGGTGCATGTCTTTCCCCACCTCCTTCCCTGGCTAGAGGTGATATCACTGAACGGTGTGCATAAGAGGACAATAGATTGGCAGTCCCAGGACTGAGTCCTAAGGTAAGGTTACCAGATTTTTTTCAAAGAATCCAGGGACACTTTTTTTTTTTTTTTGAAAAGAGAGAAAAAAGTTATTTTGAAAAGATCATTTTTAAAGAAAATTAAGAAGTAATATCTTCTCTTCTGTGGTCTCCTCTGTCGTGCAGCCTTCCTCTGGGCCTGATCTCTTGGAGCGCTGTGGAATAGGCTCAGATTGGGCCTGGGGTCAGCCACGTGTCCTTGCCCTCCCGGTAATCTCCTACCTCTCTTCCTCAGTGGCGGCGGCAGCGCTGCAAGGTCAGGGCTCCCCTCTTTTTTCTCCTTCCTCGTTCTCTCTCTTCCTTCTCCTTCTCCCTGTGTCAGCTCTGGGGTTTTTACTGACCCTGGAGCTTCACTTGGCAGTCGGCTGGGTGGCCAGGCGCTCTCACTCCCGGCTTGATTTGGGTCAGCGGTTCCCCCAGTTGGCACACCAGGCGTCCCTGGTTGGCTCTGGCTGGCTTCAGGAGCTGCTCGCTGCCGTGGTGCCCACCATTTTGCCTCACCAGAAATCCCCATATGATGTGTCTTGTGCCGTTGAACCAATCACGCAACATTCATTCCCTACTAATAAATCTACAACACTTAAAATCTGGGGACATTAAATGAAATCTAGGGACATTCTGGGGATGGATTTTGGCCAGGGACAGATTGTAAATCCAGGGACTGTACCCGGGAAATGGGGACACCTGGTAACCATATCTTAAGGGCTCCTGCAGTTGATCTGTCCCTCACAGAGCTACAGTGTCCAGAGTGGTTTAACAATAGATAATTCTGTCAGTATCTTCAGCCCACAGGCAGAGGTACCTGGCCTCCCCCGAGGCAATTGAGCGAGATACTGTTGTTTACCGTCCGTCTACGACCCCCGGCAGGCTAGGTAAACAAACCTGGCGATCCTCCTCAAACGTGAGAAGAACACACCCTCCTCCTTCTCTCCCTCCCTGCACTCCCCCAGCGAGGGGAAGAAAGACAGACAGGAGTCCTTTCTACATGTTTTATTCCTGTCACTCAACATTACATAGAAATGTGACTGTTCCCTTCAGACTCCATCAGAAGAGTCACACACTCCTCCCTTGTACTTCCAGCACAGGTCATATGACACACTGAACTAACATCCGGTGCTCAGTACAGAGAATAGGCTCCACCTTTTCTCCAACAGTACATCTGCACTGTTTTGCATTCCAGCCATCTGGAGCTGGCTTTTGCCTTGGTGCTTTTTCCCAACATCCTCCCCCAAAAGCATCAATTGGCAAAACATGATCCAGAGAAGAGAACAAACAGTTGTTATACATATAACAGTCCCCTGTTGTTTCAGTTCCACCCTTGGAACTCCCCACCACTGGTTTCACCAGTGTACCTCTCTGGTTGTCTGGCTTCCAAGGAATGAGTGCTTCTGCATTACCTTGGCTAGCTACTCTCTGTTGTGTCTTTGTCTCTGACTTAGACACTGCTTCTATCTGCTTTGAGTTGTTAACAATAGCAACACATGCAACAGCTAAGTTAGCAAACTCTTTTGAGTACCTCTTGGGTGGTACACCCTTTGTAACTCTCTCAGACCTGCGTATGAGGTTCTGATCCTCTGTGCTCACTGGTTCAACCTTTGGACTCTGTTGAGAACCAGTAGCAATCAGTGGTTCTTCCTTCACCTGTGAAGGTCTATCCATTGTGTGAGATTTCCTCTCAATGACTGTTACAACTGAACTCTCTGAGCTCTCACTGTCATCGTCAGTACCACTGTAATCTGTGACATCAGAAAAATCATCATCATCATCTGAATCGTTTCCTGTGGGAAATGTCTGTACTATCCGCTCTTGCTTTGGAGCACTCTCTAGGAACTTTGTGAGAATCACCTGACCAGATTCAGACAAAATTACTCTGTAGAGACCTTTTTCATAACCCACAAAAATGCCTCTGGCATTCTTTACTCCACCTGGAGCTTCTGTTCTCACATGAGACCCGAAAACCTTAAAATAGGCAACAGAAGGTTTTCTATTGAACAGCTTCTCAAAAGGAGAACATCCCAACTCTGTTGAGACCCTTCTCAACCACACATGAAGATAGGACGCTAGCGATTCGCCCCAATATTCATGTGGCAAATGTGAACTCAGCAATTGCGCATTCATCCCCTTTTGCAATTCTTTGTTCACTCTAACACAGACCCCCCTGTTCCACACTTCGGTCGAAACAGCCACTTTGTGGTCTATCCCTTTTCCATCCAGGAACTTCTGAAACTTCTGTAACAGAAAAACTTGCTTGTCATCTGTGAAAAGACAATCAATGTCAGCATCATGCATATTTTTAACCTTGTCACAAAACTCCTGAAACTTTTCTAAAGTTTCTTGCGGTTTCTCCATCATATAAACCCAAGAATAATTAGTGAAACAATCCACACACACAAGGTAAAATCGTGCACCGCCTCTAGATGGTTCTAGAGGACCAATCACATCAGCATACACCCGCTGAAATGCTCTGTCGACCTTCTTCGTCACCTTCCTGGTGCTCACACTTGTCACACCTGCAAGAGAGATTTCGTTAGAAACAGAGGAATTACATTTCATGTAATCACTTTGATCAAAAGTCAACAAATACAGTCCATCTTTCTCTTTGGCAGTAAGAAACAGTTCTCCATCTTTGTAGATCTTGCAGCTTTTAGCATCATAGGTCAGTTTCAGTCCTTTCTTTGCAATCTGCGACACGCTCAGCAGATTAAATCTCAGTTCTGGAACCAGGTAAACATCGCTTATAGTCAAGTTCAGACTCTCAGGATACACAGTCCCAATTCCAGTCGCTTCCAACTCTTGACCGTTGGCCTGTTTCACAGCGAAGCTTTGCTTCTTCAACGTCGTAAATAGTTCTCTATGCGGACACATATGAACCGTTGTGCCCGTGTCAATTACGAATGCGTTCCCAATATCTGGCGTGGTTCCTTTCGCCATCATAGCCTTTGCAGGTTTCACCTGGCACTTGGAACGGCTTTTGCCTGACGCCTCAGGCTTCGAAGAGCTGCTCTTTGCTCCTCTTGACTGGCGCGGCTTCTTACAGTTTCGCTGTAGATGCCCAGACTGTCCACAATTGTAGCATCGGACAGCACTCAATGCTACTCCATGCTTCCCAGTAGCATCATCAGTGGGGAGATTTGAACTCTGTTCTTCCCTCCCCCTGTCTGCAACACCCATTGCACCTTGTTCAGGAACACCAACAGTTCCAACAGCCACAGTTCCTGCACTCTCCCCTCTGGGGTCAAAGCTCTCCTCAGCTTTCGTTGAGCTCTTAGGAACTTGGCCAGCATCATCTTGGCTCACCCCTTCTGGGGTAGTTATCCATCCAGACCCTGATGAATAACTGTCTCTGGTCAGGGGAGATGAGTTAGGCAAGTCTCCCCCTTCTTGGCATCCATTTTGAATCCAAGCCTCTCTCTTACACTGTCAAACAAACTGTAAAATCCAACAGTTGTTTTTTCCTTTCTCACGCAGGCAAACTGCAAGTTGTTTATGCTCTTTTGCACCTGGCAGCTAAACTCTGGCTGCTATGAAAAGTCCCTTCCAAGAGCACGTAAACTTTGTAGCCAAAACATTCTCTGATTTTGTTTCGCTTTCCCAGGCTTACACTCACAGTGCAGTCCCTTTGCCAGTAACTTTCCAACTTTCCGTTACTTAGCAACAATGCATTTCAATAGGACATCTTATCTTAACCACAAAAATTTGTGGAATGCAGGCCTCTTCTCCCGGAGCTGTATTTTTCCAAAACGCAGCTCCCCGTGAACCAGTGAATTAATCTTCCTGCGTTCACACTTTTAGCCCGAAATGCAGCATACCTTGAGCTCCGTTGCTTGGAAAACACCTCTTCTTTCCACCAGCTGTCTGTTGAGCCTTTGGCTTCTTTCAGACGCTTTCCTTCTCCCTTGGAGCAGAGGAGGACAATCCACCAGCCTCTCATGCAGATGTCCGATGAATCGTAACCATCCGAAGGCTGCCATATATCAGTATCTTCAGCCCACAGGCAGAGGTACCTGGCCTCCCCCGAGGCAATTGAGCGAGATACTGTTGTTTACCGTCCGTCTACGACCCCCGGCAGGCTAGGTAAACAAACCCGGCGATCCTCCTCAAACGTGAGAAGAACACACCCTCCTCCTTCTCTCCCTCCCTGCACTCCCCCAGGGAGGGGAAGAAAGACAGACAGGAGTCCTTTCTACATGTTTTATTCCTGTCACTCAACAGTACATAGAAATGTGACTGTTCCCTTCAGACTCCATCAGAAGAGTCACACACTCCTCCCTTGTACTTCCAGCACAGGTCATATGACACACTGAGCTAACATCCGGTGCTCAGTACAGAGAATAGGCTCCACCTTTTCTCCAACAGTACATCTGCACTGTTTTGCATTCCAGCCATCTGGAGCTGGCTTTTGCCTTGGTGCTTTTCCCCAACAAATTCTTCCCAGGGAATGCTGGGAATTTTAGCTTTGTGAAGGTGATAGGGATCCCCTAACAACTCTCAGCACCATTAACAAACTAGCGGTCCCAGGATTCTTTGGGGGATGCCTTGACTGTAAAAGGGGGATAATAGTCCCGTAAATGTATGGTTCAGAAAACAAGCTTGCTCCATATTCCATGGGACAAATATATTTAGGGCTGTCACATGGAAGATGGAGAAAGCTTGTTTTCTCCTGCCCTGGAGGGTAGGACTCGAACGAATGGTTTCAAGTTACAAGAAAGGAGATTCCGACTAAACACTGGGAATAATTTTTCGACAGTAAAGGTTATTTGATGGTGGAACAGACTCCGTCAGAAGATGTTGGATTCTCACCCCTTGAAGGTTTCTAAGCAAGAGGTTGGATGGCCATCTATCATGGGTGCTTTAGCAGAAATTTCTGGATTGCAGGGGTTTGGGTCTAGATGATCCTCAGTTTCCCTTCCAACTCTATGATTTTAGGATTCAGATGTGGCCTCAGTGTTCTGAAGTATAAAAAGGTAAAGGTACCCCTGACCGTTAAGTCCAGTCGTGGATGACTCTGGGGTTGTGGTGCTCATCTCGCTTTACTGGCTGAGGGAGCCGGTGTTTGTTCACAGACAGCTTCTGTGTCATGTGGCCAGCATGACTAAGCCGCTTCTGGCGAGCCAGAGCAGGGCACAGAAACGCCGTTTACCTTCCCGCCGGAGTGGTACTTTGACGTGCTTTTGAACTGCTAGGTTGGCAGGAGCAAGGACCGAGCAAAAGGAGCTCACCCCGTCGAAGGATTTGAACCGCCGACCTTCTGATCGGCAAGTCCTAGGCTCTGTGGTTTAACCCACAGCGCCACCCACATCCCGAGTCTCAAGTGAAGATTCCTCAAAAGAAATGGTTCTGTGGTTTAGACCATAGTGCCACCAGCAATTTAGGATCTCAGGACATTATCACAAACCAAAATATGCCTTGGTGACTTTAAAATATCCGCATGTTCAAATTTAAATACCTGGGAGTCTTTTTTCACTACAACCTAAGCTGGAAGCCACAGATACAGTATTTACTAAACAAAGGGAAAACAATACTTTATACTCTACTCCAATTTTTTGCGGCCGACGGAGCCTCCCACATCCCTTCTGCATTGAAGGTGTACCATGCAAAAGTGGTTTCCACCCTCTGTTATGCTGCCCCGCTCTGGGCCCCAGGGTCCAATTTAACATCGTTGGGGACATTGCAGAATCAGTTTCTCCGTCGCCTCCTGAAACTCCCCATGTGTGTGAGCAACGCAGCCATACGTCTGGAGTTAAGGATTGCATCATTGGAGACTGTCATCTGGAAGCGAGTCTTTGGTTATTGGCTGTCCAGCTGGCATAGGCTTCCCGACCATTACCTTTTTCAGTGCCTCTGGCGGGACGACTTTGTCAATCCGTGGGTAGGAAAAATCCATGCCAAACTTCTGAGCATCGGAATTTCCCCAGCGGACTCCTTAAAGATGAACTTACGCTCAGCCAAAAGACTTATTGAGCAAAGATTAGCAGACATTGAAAATCAACACAACCTCGCCGGGGGTGGGGGTGTCTGCTCCCCCAGGTATCACGGAATAACCCCACCACTTGGCCTTCCATCATACATGTCATCTCTTTCATCTGTACCACACCGACTTGCATTTATTCGTGCAAGGTTCAATGTCCTTCCATCGAACCTGCTGAGCCACAGATTTTCCAAGGGTTTGGTGTCTCCGCTATGCGTGTGTGACGGGGAAACTGTTGATTCTCTCCCACATATAATGTTCAACTGTCCCCTACATAGCATAGCTAGGACTAAATTCCTGGGTCCTGCTTTACTGCGCTTGGTTGGCAGGCCTGCTGAGTCACATGCCGCACTACTTTTGCAGGATACAGATCCTTCTGTAACTCTGCAGGTGGCGAGATTCCTGAATGCGGTTATCTCACACACAAAAACCACCAAAAAGAACAACATCAAAAACTAATCGGACAGTTTTGAAGAGAGTGCATGTCGGATCTCGTCTTCAGTTTTCCTTTTTCTGGGATCCGTCCCTTGGAGCTCTCCGGGCCCCAAGCTGTTATCTGGCTCTGCTCAATGACCCACCCCTGTATCATGGTGTTCACCTTCTGGTGCCGAATATATCGGTCTTTATGCCTCTGTGCTTTTATGTTTGTACATACTTTATGGGCTAATAGCCGTAAATAAATAAATAAATAAATAAATATCCGCATGGCTTCTGCTGATCCTGGCTGGTTTACTTTGTGCTCTCTTATTTCCTTCTTTAATGTTATATATATGTCCAGGATGTTTTTTGTGCATTTTGTGCATTTCAATCACAGAGAAGTATGCTACAAAGTGTGACCAGCTGAGATGTTTCATGGTGAAACGGAGTCTTAACTATAAAAATATCCAAAGCCAGTCCTTTGCTGTCCCATGAAAGGGTTTAACATCCCTCTCTCGTGGAGGAAGAAGTTCGCATTCACCGAGGTGCACAGATAAGATGCGATCAGATGGTGACATCGAGCCTTTAACGGCTAGGAAACAATTAAAGGGGTGGGGTGTGTGGGGAAGCAAGATCTGGGCTTTTAGAATCTGATCATGGCGATAATGAGTCTGCTGAGGTTTGCACTGAAAATTCCTGAGTTGAAGTAAGTGCTTTTGGCCAGGACTTGGTATTGATTCACCCCTCCTGCTCTCCCCCCCCATAGGAGCAAATGCATCTATTGAGCCTGCTCAGAGTCACAAAACTTAGTGCCAGACCCTTAGCTTCCGCTAATTCCATCTGGAAAGCCAGATCAAATAGCAGGATTTTCAAAATGGACCTCTTCGTATGGCTTGCATTAAACAGAAAGGCGGGCAAGGGTAAGGATGGTCGAAACACAACGTTCCAGCATTGCAAAGAGAGTCCAGGGTGATGCTTGATGTCAACAAGCCAGCCAGTGGGTTGAAAACGTCACCTTTTTATAACTGAGGTGAGGAATGAGCAAGCCTAGTCTCCCTGACACCACAGCAAATGTGCTGTCGTAAGATCAGTATTTAGTCTATGAAAGGAGCGGTGAGAAGCCTCAGCCTTGGGGGCTAAATGTGGCCTCTCTATGTGGCCCTTGAGACTCCCTGCAGGTCACCCTCTCCCCCTCCCCAGCCCCACCGTCTCCCCACAGGCCCTGCCCCTCACCACCCCTGCTTTAACAAAATGGCTGGTGGGATCAGGAATGATGGGAGTTGTAGTCTAATAGCATCTGGAGGGCACCAAGCTTACCTTCCCACCAGCTTTGACAACCAGACCTTGGAAGGCTATGGACTCTCTTTCACTGGAGGTTTTAAAGCAGAGGTTGGATGGCCATCTGTCAAGGATTCTTTAGCTGTGATTCCTGCATAGTAGAAGGTGGACTAGAAGATCCTTGGAGGTTCCCTTTCAGCTCTACAATTCTAGGAGCTCTTCGTATCCACAGCTTTCAGTGCAATCTACTTAGCACATTGGCCAGTCTAATTACGCCTTCAATCTTCTCTGATACTCCAAACTTTTTGGTTGGTCCTGCCAATCAGAAGGTTGGCGGTTCGAATTTCCACGATGGGGTGAGCTCCCGTTGCTCGGTCCCTTCTCCTGCCAACCTAGCAGTTTGAAAGCACGTCAAAGTGCAAGTAGATAAATAGGTACCACTCAGGCCGGAAGGTAAATGTCGTTTCCATGCGTTGCTCTGGTTCGCCAGAAGCGGCTTAGTCATGCTGGCCACATGACCCAGAAGCTGTACGCCAGCTCCCTCGGCCAATAAAGTGAGATGAGCGCCACAACCCCAGAGTCGGCCACGACTGAACCTAATGGTCAGGGGTCCCTTTACCTTTTTAATACAGTGGTACCACGGGTTACAGACGCTTCAGGTTACACACGCTTCAGGTTACAGACTCTGCTAACCCAGAAATAGTACCTCGGGTTAAAAACTTTGCTTCAGGATGAGAACAGAAATCGTGCAGCGGCAGCGGGAGGCCCCATTAGCTAAAGTGGTACCTCAGGTTAAGAACAGTTTTCAGGTTAAGAACGGACCTCCAGAACAAATTAAGTTCTTAACCCGAGGTACCACTGTAAAGCTATTTCCCCACTGTCTTTCACTTGATACATTCTCTTCTAAGTGTCGTAAAAACGAGCACATTTCTTCCAGCTTCAATTTAGATTATTTTCCCCTGCCTTGCTGTTTATTTCTGCATTTACTTCTGTTTATTATTGTATTTATCAATGTGCGTGCCTGTGATGTTCCTGCTTTTATTCTTGCCGCTTTTATCGCTGTTTTTATTATTATTATTGAAGATCTATTGTTTTCCTCTTGGGTTTGATGGTTTGATTCCCCACTTCTAGCTGCCTCAGAAGCATTTCATTATAATACTTAACACTTAACATTTGGTTAGCACTTTCAAAGCCTTTCACACGCACTGTCTGGTTTTAATCCCTACACTATCCCTGCAAGGTAAATCAGAATCATTACTTGATGCTGAAAGGCAGGTTATAATAAATCTTCTGAATCCATCAACCAGCCATTCAAAGAATCAATCAAATGGTCATGCTTGTAGATTGCCTTTGTTCTGGAAGATAAGTATCTGGATGGGGAAAGTTTAGCTTTGGTACTCTGTGATCTGGCAACCTCTAGGTCAGAATACTGCAATGTTTTGCATGGTGGGCTGCCTTGGACTGGTGCTGGGCTGCCTGCACTATTGCAGATTTTAATATTGTACAGTTTGAAGTGACTGGATGCATAAGAACTGACTCCTTTTGGAAGAAATCCTTGTCCAGACCCATAAAAATATTACTCACATTTATTCTTGCAGAACTTTCTTCATAACAGAACCGAAATATCCAATATACACCCAAAACATCCATACAATGTCCTGTGCTGCTCAGCACAGGCTCAGCTCCTTAGAAATAAACAATAATTCCAAAAAAATCCAAACTGTGTCTCTTTCCCCCATTCCAGCCTGCCTAAGGCTGTGCAGCTCAGAGAAAGACTAACAGCTACCACCCTTTCAAGATGGCGGATTTGCAACTCAATACCTTTGTCACCTGATCTAAGGTTATAACGCTCACATGTTAGCTAGCAGAAAGCAATTAGTTAATCATCAAC